>NC_056737.1:1900896724-1901066724 GCF_019279795.1 Protopterus annectens
CCTTATATAGTTATTTGAATGCTCTATTTGAATGCTCTGGTTTTGCCATTTATTTTAAAATAAAGTGAATATTTTTTATTGTTTCTAGATAGCACACACTCTGTATCTAAGACATACTACTGGTGCATAGTTATGAAATCCAAATGCATATTTTTTATTTAGGAAATAATATTTTCTGTGATTTTCATATGTTTTAACAAAATACACATATTTTACATTCCCCTGGATTCACGAATCCTCCGTGTAAGACTAAATAAATCTTACTCGGAGACTGCAGTTGAATGGTATGATGTCAGTGTGCCATGCATATTCATGAGGGCATGCTGACTCCACTCCAAGTCTAACACGGACCGTGCAGGAAGACGGGGGCATGTCCGACTGCTGAGCAGTCCAAAGGTCCATGCCCTTGCAAGTGTCTGAATTGTGAAATGTCAACACACATGAGTGAGTCCGCTCAAATGTCCACATACCCAACACTACACTCCCTGGCATTGTAAACCCCAAGTGCAGTTATAAAAAGTAAAATTAATTTTTTTTTTCTAATTCCCGATATAGCTGCCCGTATTTGCGCGTGTTTGCGCTGCAGTTAGCAATCTCGACATTGAAGAGCATAATAAAGAATGTTTATGCAAATTAAGCCAAATAGCAATAGCATAGTGGTAGAGCCTTCACACAAAAAGGAGGCATTCACGGTCTGAGTCCCACCACTCCCCTTTCTATTTTATGTTTTAAATTAGTATATGAAATAATTACTGACATATATGATTAAACTTTTACTAAAAAGCATTGAAATGGCCTATGTATCAGTGAACAAAATGTATATTTATAAAGTATCCTGACATATAATTGCCCGCAGTTAAGCAACGCTTTACCCAGCGCAATATAGTTGCCCACAGCTAAATAGCGCTTTATCAAGCGCAATATAGTTGCCAGCAGTTAAGCAACACTTTACCCAGTGCAGTATAGTTGCCCATAGTTAAGCAGCACTTTACCGAGCGCAATATAGTTGCCCATAGATAAATTGCACTTTACCCAGTGCAATCAGTTTGCACGGAGGTGCGCACAGCGCCAAACAGCGCACCGTAGGGCAACGTAGAGCAAAGTTGCCTAAACACAGTCACACCCCCTAGCCTGTCTGGACAGTAGTAAAATAAAAAGCAATGACAAGGTTCGAACCCAGGACACTGTGAACCATAATCAAAGTACTGAACCACTAAGCCATGACAGCTTAGGATAAACAGCCACTGTTAACATACATATACTTATAAATGGTAGATTAACCATTGCTAAGCAGGTCTGCAGTCAGCCGAGAATTTTCAAAAATGGCCAATCACAAAAAAGTGCAGGGAAATGCGGCATATTTAAGCCCCATAGGCGGGAATACTCGCCATAACTGATTGTAGCTCCCATCTGCAGTTAGAATGGCTGGTGCAGGAGAGGGTATTCACTTTTGAGCGCAATGCTGGGGCATCGAGGAGTCAAAATACATGGTTTGGCTCCTTGTCCACCATCATGAGTCAAGACTCCTGCAGGGCCAGTTCCAAGGGAAGGAGTACAAAGCAGAGGCTTGGAACCGGTTAGCTCATGATCTCATCACTGCCACAGGCGTTCCTCGGACTGGTGAGCAGGTCCATCAACACCATGCAGACCTGAAGAGATGGAAGCAGGACCTACTGAACCAATGGATACAGGAGGCCCGTGGGATGCAAGATGCCCCACTACTGAGTAGGTAGCCATGGAATGCAGTATGTAAGACATGCTAATTTAGTCTATATAATGGATAGGTATGTCTCAATATCCCTTTATTTACTTCACAGCTGCAGGTGTCCGTGCTGTGAATCAGCAAGCCTATGCAGATAGGCTGCTAAGGCTGTGCCACCAGGCAGGTTAGTAATTATTCTGCATGTATTGTTATATAAAATAGGTGAGAGAGCCTGAAAGAATGTGTAGCCCAATAATACTGCCATAAAATGCCCTGAATAATTCCTCTGCATGTACTGTTATATAAAATGTCAGAGAGCCAGAAAAAGAGTGTAGTGACCCATTAAGAAAGGTAAAATATGTCCAGAATAATATCTCTGCATGTACTGTCATATAAAATAAGTGAGCGAGCCTGAAAAAGAGTGTCCTAACCTATTAATAAAGGTATAATATGTCTTGAATATGTCTTATGTATGCACTGTAATATCAAATAAAGGAGAGAGCCTGTGGAAAAGTGTGTAATGTAATTAATAAAGGTATAATACTTGGAGTGTGTCACTTACTTTGAAATGTTGTTGTACCCTTGCATTATACAAATAGCACTGTTTTAATAAGTGCTGTCAACCCACAGTTGGGCAGTCCCATCTAAAGTGGTTGATGGAAGTGCCAGTAGCTGTGAAGCATATATACAGTCCTCAACAGTCAGTTAATGGCTGGTATGCATAAGTAAATCTGGCATACGAGTAGCTTGTTAATGTGTTCCCCAGAAATGTGGGTGTGCTACACAAAATTTATGGTTCTGTACAAATTTAACTGAAAATGTCATGTGAACACATCCAGATATGTAGATAAAGAAATATAAATAAAATCAATAAATATGTAGCAGTAACATCTGCATCTTGGACCATTAGTATGTCAGATATAGGTCAGGTATATAGTGAACTAGCCAAACCCATTACACAACCTAATGCATGTTGGCAAGTGTAATAATACATGTAGGGGATATACACCTGCAGTCAATATTTAAGTAGTGTAGACTAAAAGTACTTATAAGCTGTTAATTGAGGTTTCTTTCTACACCCTACTGTAGGTGCATAAACAATGCAATTCCACACCTCAATGAGTATGTGTAATCTCAAAACATTTGTTGGGACATATGTCCTATTGTTCTATAAATATCTGCATTCACTTTGATGCATGTGTCCTGTTCAAACACCACAATCTTGGTGGCCTGTTGCCACCAATCATCCCTGCATGCTGTTGGAATGTCCACTGTCATTTAATATATGCATGTGTTATGCTTGCTGTTCAGCTGTTGGAACCTTGGTGTGTTGGGTTAATGGGAATATTACTGCATGCTGTTACAACTAATTTGGAATGCTGTTGTTTATGTTGTAATTAAACACACCTAATCACAGAACGTATGGGAAGGCCGGTCCCAGCAGACCCACCTGTCCCTCCTCAGCTGGTGATTGCACCTGGCACCAGCAGGTCCGATGCCCAGCCCGGGCTCTCCTCCTCCGTTGGTCCTGTGCCACCTTCAGGTGGAAGCGCTGCAGGGGATGGGGCTCATCCCCCCCCCCCATGCAAGTGTGTGTGGCGAAGGGCCATCTGTCACCCTCCAAAGTGTCTGGGCTGTGGTGTGTAGGGAGATCCAGCGTTCAGTCGCTGATCCCCTATGCCAGCTCGAGGCAAGAGTAGCACGTCTCATGGGTGAGCCTGCCCAGCCTACGCAGCCCCCAGCACAGCCACCCTCAGGGTTGTGAAGGTACAGTGGTGACTGCCCATGGGTGGGGATCTCAGTTCCACTGTTACCATCTGTGGGCTCATGGGCTTGCGATTTCCAAACATCCGTCCCTGTCAATTGTGTTCACCCACCCCATGTGTTATACTCTGCCCCTGTTTGTGTCTTGTTTGTCTTGTCTGTTTATCTCCCCAACCTACCTCTCCAAATATACCTACTTCCTCTACCTCACTTTCCACTCTCACCTGAAAAAAAAAAGGGCAATCTGTACCCCCCAAAAAAATTATGCCCCATACATAGCTACTGATTTCGCACACATGTCCACTGGACATGTAAGCTGATAATTATAATTGGCAGTACAACATACTTTGTGTTCCTCACCCCTCTCCCAGGGGTGGAAGGTTTCAAATTTCACTACAAATTTATTGCATATGCACAGCTGTTGCTGGTAAAGAAATGGGCAGCTATGGACCTTCCCTACACCCATCCTGCACATCCCGAGCTTGTTACCCTACTGTCTTCCCCTCTTTGTGCCCCCTTTTTCACCACTTTCCTATCTCCCCATTTTCTTTTCTTTTAAAGAAATTAGCACGGGGGTTAGCGGGAGTAAGCACTTTTAAGCAGTAGTTAGCGGGTTTGAGCGAGTGTGCGCTTAGCTAAGTATTGCTAAGCGTCGCACAAACCCGCGCAAACCCGCTTACAACTGCTTAAAAGTGCCTCAGTCACTCTGCATTGCAGGGCCCTTTTCTGCTGAGCAGCAAAATAAAACACCTCTGTCATTCTCGAACCCTGGACCTTGGACACACTAGACTGCATGAAGTACCACTAGGCCACAGTAGATTTGCTGTAATAAATATATCATGCATTACAATGAGTGAATGTAAAGGGAAAATAGGAATATCATAACACAAATCTTGTTCTGTGGATCTTTACCAGTAGTTGTTGTGGAATTGCATGACTTGACTGTGAATAGAGAACCAGCCATTCTAGCAGGAAATAATGTTACAGTAGCACTTTATAAACCCCACACAGTATCAGAGTAGGATAAACACTGGCATATTTGAATAGGGCAGAGGCCATACTTCCCAAGTGTGACTGCTTTTTTTTTTTTATATACCTGAGTGTATCAGAGGCCTGGCAGAGGCAGAAACACACAGGCATTACATCTTGTCTGCTGTTACACCCTCTGCAAATAGCTTTGGAATGAGTCCCACAAGCATACCCTTATGTAGGAGTACAACACAGAAATATCAAAGGATGTAGCCATGTACTGTTAGCAACCAACTGTGACAATGCCACTGTTCCACTGGTGTGGTGCACAGACAAAGAATAATAGGCCAACCTCTGGCTACCATCTGGATATGTCCACAAGTGGGAGCTACACAGACAGACTACTTGCCTTGTTAGACTAACAGGTACACAGCAACTCTGTATGTTCAGAAAGATAAACATCACACAATAATATATAATGTTCTCTGTACTTCTGCACCTCTATCCAAAAGAACAATATACCTGCATATTCAGGCTCTACCAAGGATGTAGGTAGGCATATTCAGTACTGAAATGTGTCCAGTTGTCTTGAGCAGCCCATGGTAATGTCAACACAAATAACCAACAAACTGTTCAGAAGTGAGGTAATTAATATTTACAGTATAGTAGTTCACAAACAGTTCATGTGCCAGAGGGACACATTGCAATAACTACTTTTGTATGGCAGTTAATTGTATAATTAGAAAAGAAAGTACATACTCCCATGTATCTTGTGTAAGCATGTGGAGGGGTGAGTAAAAGTCTACACTGACAAGTGTGTACTAGAAGCAGCAACATTCAAGTTTGAGTACAACATGCAAATCACTGGCTACAACACTAGCTTCAGAGATCAGAAATATACCAACCTTCTGACTGACACAATGGTGTCCACAGCAAACAAGCATGGGCCCCACTTTGGAAACCTAAAAGGGCTACACCTGCCTAACCTAGCATTTTATAGCAGTGGACTGCTATGACAGTGAGTAGTGCAATTACCACACAGCAGGCTGCATGCAATTAGTGAATGGTGGGCACCAATTGCTGCAGAGGCCATCACATGCACATGTGCAGATACCTAGAAAAGCAGGCTGTACTTGCTGTCAACACATGCAATAGTCTAATTGCAGCAAGAGAGAGAGAGGTAGATAGAGACAGAGACACAGACAGACAGAGAAACACAGAAAAATAAAGAGTAACAGACAGAGAAAAGAAAAAGGAAAAAAAAAAACATTTCCTTTAAAAACAAACTGAACACAGCAATACAAACGAAAGGTATGTAACACATATGTATTTGCTGGCATGTAGTAGATATTTATGAAGAGTACTCTACATACTGTGAATCATCCATTTGTGGCAGCAGTACGTATCTCTATGTATCTGTACATGTGCATAGGACAAGGGACATACTGCAACTGTTTGTGAAGGGTGTACATATAGACATTGTTGAAGGTTGTTATGTGCATATGTCTATGTAGGTTGTAGTGTGTGGAAACGACAATAGCATGCAGTGCTGGTATATGACATGTGGTGGTTAAACGCTGTGGGTATGCTCTGTCATTTTTGCAGTGTTGTAGCCAGTGAGGCCTGCTAAAGCTACATGGGCTGAGGACACTTTCAATGCAGTCTGCACAATATTGTGCAATATTATTACATAACTGTATATCTCACAACTGTCACATAAGTGCTATTCCCACCATGAATAGTGGACTGTATATGTGCCTGTATGTACATCTATGTACAGCAATGGATGTTTATATATATGTGTGTATGTATGTATGTGTGTGTGTGTGTATGTATGTATATATATATATATATATATATATATATATATATATATATATATATTTATATATATATATATATATATAGATATATGTAGATATAATATAAATATATATAGATATATATAAATATACAGACATATGTATATATATATATATATATATATATATATATATATATAGATATGCAGATATATATATATATATATATATGTAGATATATATATATATATATATATATATATATATAGATAGAGGGAGAGAGACATGGGGTATACATACTGCGACAGGTGACTGGTGACCAAGGTATGGACTGAAGCTCAGTGTTGACACTGCAGTGCCATCCCTTCTTGCCAGAACACTGTACCCATTAAGTACCACATAGGTGGTAGTCTACCTAACACTGAAGGTGTGATAAGGGAACATGGGACACAGGTGGACAGTAGCTTCCCCTTTGATAATCACAGTGCCACACTGGTCATGTACTCTGTCTACGTGGTACACGTCATCACACAAGGTGTGTCATCTAGGGAAATATAGGTCAGTGTTCCACTCTACTTATCACACTTAAAACCCATTAGAGAGTACAATGCCAACTACAGCAACTGAAAAGGACACAGACATACCTCACAAAGAGTAATACCAGCCTCAAACAGATGCCGTATGCAGACTAACTCACAAAACCACAGCTACACGGTGTTGCATACCGCTTACCCAGAAGCGACCTCTGCCTAACATACTGAGCTATGTCACACCCATAGCTGTTGGACATCCTCCACGTAAACATATTACAATCCCTCCCAGATACACGCTCTAGGGCCCTACACCTTGTCAGCTCACTAAACAGCTCATGCTGGAGGGATAGAGTCCTAACTCATAGACATGCCATACTCTGGAACAAACCACCTATCAGTAGCAAACAAAGCTCCTCATTAGCAGTTGTCATAAATACTCCTGATGATTGTTTGGGAGCTAGGAAATACACCCCGGGAATCACCTCTGTGGCTCTGGTTGACAGGGGCAAGTGAAATTAAATTATATGTGTGTCAAAGGCCAGGGTAGCATATGGCTAGGCTGCTGTAGGCCCTAGGGCCAATAGCGTATTACCTACCCATGACACGAAGCACACGCACATGTACTTAGTGCAATAATTGCTATGTGAGGTTGTCTGAGTGTGATGGTGAATGTGTTGGTGAATGTGTGCAAGGTCTGTAAAGGTGTGATAGCTTAGTGTGACATTTTCTGTCATGGTAGTTTGTGTCCTAACTGTGATCCCAGAAAAAGATGTGTATGCTATTCTTAGGCAGAAAAAGTAGTATGGCATACGGTGTGACATAGTCCCTTGTTGTCAACTGTGGTATCCCATTGTGGGCTAAAGCAATACATGTATGCTTAGTGAGTGGTACTGCTGGTGAATCCAACTCCCATATGAACTGTAGTACTACCTGAAGCAGTAGCCCTAAAGAGTACAGTATGGTGTATGTTCACATTGCTTGGAAACACTGTTTTGTGTCATCCCTGTAGTCCTCACAGATTACATACCTCAGGCATAAGGTTTTCTAAGTAGTGACACACAGTACTGTATGGTACACAGGTAAAGCACATCAAGGTTGGCATACATTTGTGTGTTGTATGTATGTCTGATGTGTGTGTAATTATGCCTGTACCATGCCCTCAATCATATCTGTGTTACAGGGTATATGTGTGTATCTAGCAACATGTATAGTCTACTACAGCAGTATGCCACCTATATCAACAACTGTGCACATATGTTAGGCAGGGGTTTGGCATCAATGACTACTGTGGTATACTGGTAATACTGTAACTGTACTTTAAATTCATTACAATGGATTACATCATTCTCTATCCATTAGCTTGACATATACCTCCTGTGGCTAGGTGGTGCATTGTGTTACATACAGTGTGCCATGTACTGTTGTATAGTCTTACATACTGGTTTCACTTTGTTGCTGTGCAGAACATGGTTTAATATATAGAATGTGCCAGGCACTGTCAGGCAGTTGTGGTTGTGGGCTGAGCAGTGATCTGTGGTATTAAAAGTGTGTATCTACTGACAGCCAATAGGTTGCTATATATAGCATTTCATTGATGTCAGTACTTTAGAATGTTAAGTGTGCCACATGACTTGCTCACAATTATTGTTTTATTGTCTCCCAGGGACATATCTCACAATCGCAAACCTGCATATTCCCCTGAAGAGGAGGAAATAATCCTAGACACCCTAATACAACATCACAACCTGCTGTTCTCCAGAACCAGCCAGAACCAGTATGGTCGCACTGCACTGTGGCAGAGTGTTGTCCGTCGGGTGAATGACGTAGGCATGCATAACCGGACTTATGAGCAGGTACACCATCACTGCAGTGATTTAATTAGACATGTCTGGCAGCATGCCTCCGATGTCCACAGACAACAGCTTGCCACAGGTGGTGGTGCAGCAACACATCCACCCCTCACCAGAGTGGAAGAGCTGCTCCTCAGCATGGTGGCTCCTGGCCAACCACTACAACAGACATGTGTCATCATGGAGGCCGGAGTCACCCAGCAAGTTGACTCGGAGCATGCAGGTAACTTGGCATATCTGTAGACTACTGTTAGCTCAATTGTTAGAACATGCATTTGCCAGATGTGTACTGTGTATTTAGAAGATGTGGAGCCTGGTGTCATGCAATACTGATAATTTGGTACATATTCTGTATGCCTGTGACTGTCACCTGTTGTACTACTGCAAAATTGCAAACTCACAGCAGCAGTGCCATAGTTGTTGCCCACTGACAATCTGTCTCATATCCTTGTAGGTCTCTCTGGTGTGATAGCAAGACAGCAGACCCATGTTGGTGAGTGTTCTACATTTAATATAGCATATAACATGTGCATGTCATAGGAGAGTTGAAGGTCATATACACTTGTAAAACACCTACACATAATGCATGCTCTGCATGTTTTCTGTGGGACTATGCACATCCCAGTAACATGAGTAGCTGCCTCAAACACATGCAATGCACAGAGCATCCCAACCAATTGCGGTATACTGTAGTGGACATTGTATATGCAGAGTCAATACACATGCACGCAACATAGACCACTTTGTCATACGCAGTAAGTATTAATATGATACACATGACATATGTAGACACCTGCTGTAAGGTCAGACTCCAGTATTCCAAATGTCATCAACACAGCACACATACTATACCTGAGGGGTAGAGGCCTATCATGGGGTGGTGCGGCACTCTTCAACACACAACACATTCATGTTAGGCAATGCTCCCTATTGAACACCTTACATACCCATGAAACAACTGCCTGTGAAATAGTTAATGTAGCCAAAGTGGTGCAGGTCAGGTACAGCAAGATAGTTGCCAGTGTGGCATACATTAGTGGCCTTGAGTGACCACATGATGCTGCCTGATGATGGCTCATGGTACTACACTACATCCATTTACAGTAACTGCAGTACTACCCATAGCATTCATTGCTATACACCTGACAGTTGTGTGCATCCGGCCATGGTATGTATACCTATGAGTGATGGTGCACAGGACATTGGAAAGCATTTCATACTTGCACAGCAATGTTGTATCCATGTACACATTGTGTTCCAGGGTGAGGCCAATCATTGAACAACACACATGCATCAAAGACATGTATACTGTTATCAACAAGGACTCTCTACACTCGCACTGCATGCTGTTGACCAACACACATCCTGCATGCTGACACATGTGATAGGACTCTTTGGCTTGTTCATAGGTTCATAGGTTTATACTAGGCTATCTGCCCTAAGGCATTTATAAGCCTAGCCCAAATTATTGTGGCTTACGCCACCCCTTATATGAAAAAATACTGTGCCCATTAGTTTGTTGTGCCTCTGTCCAGCAGTGACCCAGAGATGATTCCTGGTAAACTCGATCTCCCATCCACAGGTCTAGATTTCTCTTGAACAGAGTCAGCGAGGTGCTCTGCCTTACATGGACCGGGATTTTGTGATACTGTACTCTACCATCAACCACTAATGAGTATGTTCTGTATTACTGTTGGTGTGTGTGTGTGTGTGTGTGTGTGTGTGTGTGTGTGTGTGTGTGTGTGTGTCAACTTGACTGAGTAGTGTATTTGTGTGCATGTGCGCATGTGTGCATGTGTACATGTGCACATGTGTACATGTGTGCATGTGTTCATGTGTGCTAACATCATGTACAGATTGTAAAGTGTGTTTCCTGTCTTCCTCTCACAGGTGCTGAGGTTGTGTTGGATGAGTGCAGCAGGGAACCTGAAGTCACTGCCACAAATAGTGGACATGATGATACATGTGTTGTGGCACAGGCAGGTTTGACAGGGTCTGTCGTTGGTCCGCCAATTGACAGTACACAGCTTTCTACCCCATCTATGTGCACATTCATACTGCCAATACATCCCTAATCACCAATGGCCTTAGCTGAGGGACGGCATACAGTAGGCATTGACCAGGATAGTGTGGTATCTATGGCACATGCATCCCCTCACAGCAGCTATACCCAGACTCCTGGAATGGTACCACATAGGTGGATGTCCAGGGGTTCTTGTGTGAACACTGCTGGTCATAATGCCCCTGGCAGATGTGACCCCATAGGTCTTACAACCTCAGGTATGTTTCGGGCTGTAATGCAGGCACAGGCATGTATGGAACAGTACACCAGGCAGGGACTAAGGGTGCAGAGGGCCCATAACACTGCTATCAATGATAGTATCAGTGACCTTGCCGATGCCATCCGTAATTACACTGTGATCATTGATAGAAATTGGGGGGAAACACTAGATGTCCTCTGCAGTGTCATGTCCATGTGCCAGGACAGTGCAGGATGGATGAGATGTCAATGTGGATGTATGCCAGCAAAATCATCAGCTGGCAGTCATCACGGATGACACACAAGTCACAGCTGCTCCCATAGTGGCAGTACCAGCCCCAGCAATGTTGAGGCTGGGCTGTCAATAGACCGTCTTAGAAGACCACGTGCACATGGCTCTGGCCAGTCCCAGCAGGGACATGGGTCCAGTCGACATCCCTCTGCCTCTGATGATAGTACCCAGTTTGGCTTAGTACCTGATACTGTCCGTAGCACCCCTGCCAGGCACAGGTACTGTGTCCATGGCCAGAGAAAGTGATCTGTACAGCCTGGCAGGTACAGTCTGTGGGTGTCCCACAACCTCCCATATTTGGCAGCCACATGGTGGAACTGTGTGCATGCAGACACACACACATAAACTAAACACCTAGGGCTAACACATACACACACACATTATATCAACATTGACCCATGCTGTACTGTTGTTCCTCACACACACACACACACACACACACACACACACACACATACACGTCGATTGGATGGGTCATTGTCGGGTTCTGACAAACCAACAACACACCCTGTGCATATGTGTTGGTGAGTGGACAGTAGGTTTGTGATGTGTGCAGTACAGATTTGCAGGTGTACATTTGTGAACATGGTGGAGGTGCACTGTCTGCATGTACGTGCATCGTGGACACATGGGAAGGGTGACATGCCCTGTATTACACAGTGTTAACACTTCATATTTTCTATTGGTGGCCAGTATGCATTTTACTACACATATGTTTCAACTTGGGTACACATGTGTGTATGCTGTGGGTGATACTGTTAATATCGGTCATTGGTTTGAATTCTGGTGGTATACACAACCTCAACAGCCTGACTTTAACCAATCGTTAGATGATGTCTTGATAACTGACACACAGATGTAGGATACACAGTAGCATTTGAATCCTTCTGGTACTATACTATACCGGTAACCAATGGTATTGACTGCCACCCATTCCTGGGACCACTCTGGTTTGGCATGTAGCCCTCTTAGGTACAAACAAACACACTAGAGATATGTCCGTCCACATCTGGTAATGCATACAGTGGCCTACAATGTATTCTCTGGATGAGACACTTATCCTCCACAAGGGTATCATACAGACAGATACCTGTTGACCAGCCCATGGTGTAAAGCTATAAGCCAACTATAGCATAGTCATCCACATTTACTAAACATAGTATCCTGACAGTATCACATAGGTAGTAGCCCACAACATGTAGAAGGGGTACTGATGTGTACATACAGCCACATGTTATGTCATCTGTCCTTTGGTATTCACATTTCCAAAGGTTTTCTGAAGTCCATCGATGTATCACACAAGCAATAAGGGGTCTGTATGCATATCCATGAAGTTGTTGTACACCTATAATGAATGCCCATTATTGACAGACTTTGTTGTGTTTGAACATGTCTGAAATATACCCCAGGTATGAACCCTCACTCACACTATTCTATAGAAACTGTCATGGGAGTGTGTGACACAGATGACCTAGGCCACAGATCACTACAGTGGCTGGCCTTGTCACAAACATACATATGTGACCTAAGGTCTGAGAAGCAGCAGCACAAACTGTCAATGGTAACAGATGTATTCATGTAGAAAGCAGGCTTCACACCTATGAACTAATTGAGGTCACATGTACATATATGTATTTGCCACACAGATACCTAAAGTGTGCAATGCACATACTGTTGTTTTACTGATATGTCATACAGTAGTAAAAGCAAAACCCACAACACATTGACCAACAGTGTCACACACACACACTCAGCAATTGCAGGATCCAGACCCCTACCTAACTATGTTATGATACTAGAGAGATACGCATTAACACGACATGCTATATGCTTTACTGGGAGTTTGCACTTCCACTGCTGTATTTGTGGGATACTGACATCATCAGACCTGCCAAAGAGGAATTTACCTTTTTTAATGTGTTTTCTTAGTCTCCAAAAAAGGGCACTCCTCTCAAAGGAAATCACACACACACACCCCAGCAATTGCAGGATTCAAACCCCTACCTAACTATGTTATGATACTAGAAAAATACACATTAACACGATGTGCTATATGCTTTACTGGGAGTTTTCATTTCCACTGCTGTATTTGTGGGATACTGACATCATCAGACTTGCCAAAGAGGAATTTACCTCTTTTAATGTGTTTTCCTAGTCTCCAAAAAGGGCACTCCTCTCAAAGGAAATCACCCCCCCCACACACACACACACACACACTCAGCAATTGTAGGATTCAAACCCCTACCTAACTATGTTATGATACTAGAGAGATATGCAGCACTATTTGCTTTCCTGGGAGTTTTCTTTCCTCCTGCTATATCTGTAGGATGCTGACATCATCAGACTGGACATGGTAATGTGTGTGCACTTTGTTTTATGCTATCCCAGGACTGAACCATGGAGGACAGCAGGTGTTAACAGCTTGAACAGGACTCCACAATTCTTAGCTTGTGTGATCTATCTGTGGGCCAATTGCCAATTCATCATATGACAATACATATTTATGCACAGATTGTTGATTTTGTGGGTATGACGTGTCTGGGATGTTGGAAAAGGGCTATTCAAAGTCTATGTGGGATGTGTGTAGCTCCTTTCAGTGATGTATGTACTGGGTGGCTGCCTTGCAAACAGTCTAGCAGGTTTGGGAACCATGATCTGCCCATGAACAAACCAAAGTTGGTAGGGCTGTGTGTTTGTCGGCTTCCAATAGCTCTGTTTATGACTTCAATCATAATGGACTCCATGGCCTTGCAGATCAGACTTCATAGGCTTATAGGACTATAGTTCCCATGGTCTGTTGTGCGCCAACACTTGTGGGGTGTGCCATATGTTGCTGTAACCCATTCAACAGTTTCATATCCTGTAGAGAGGGTGAGGCTCAACAGACTGTTCAGGTGCAGGGTCTGTTTGTTCTGCAGTTCAATATGACACATATAGGGAAACAGTGTAATCCAACTGATGCCATGTTTTCAGCTTTGGAAGGAGCTGTTTACCCATTCTACATGTGATATCTCCTGGTATGATGATAGGGCCTTTGGTCAGTGGGAGGTGGGTATGTATGTATGGGCCTGTCTGACAGGATGTTGGCATTGTCAGTCATGTACAGTTGGCCCTGACTCAGGACATATATGAGTGTACATTGCTATTTATGACATAGCTGAAGGAAGTGTAATGGTTTTGTCTGGACTCCTTCGCTGATGATCTTTACAAAACACCAAAAAACCTAAGCACTAAACCCCTGTTATACTCTTTTACACACTTAAAACCCTACTGATCCTTTTTGATCAGTCAAAAGAGTATTTCATCATAATATCCTGACATGTCCAAAGGTCAGTTTTGTGTGTACTCTCCAGTCCAGCTGGTGAATATGGGAATTTTGAGGCAATGTTACAACTGCCTTATGTACACAGACAACCCTCTCCTCCTCCCAACAAACTCAGATATATGTGAGAGATGCAACTATATAGACAAACAGGAGGTTGAGCTCTCTCGACCCATGACTGGCACAGTCTATCAGGATGTGAAGGTAACCACACACACCACAAATCCAGTCTCACATAGACCTATAACAACAGCAAACAAAACACATTACCACACAAAAACATACTTGGAGGCTCTAAATAAAAATCTGCCTAAGCAGCAGAGACCTCCAAAGCAGACACCCAAATAACTGCTACCCCACAACAATACCCACATATCACATAGTTCACAAAGTCAGTGTGCCACACAGTCACTGCCCTTAAGGCTAAACAACACACCTAATACACTTGTAATAGGTGACTCTATTGTCAGGCCCACTGACGTCCCACTCACCAGGCTGAACAAGGAGAAGGTCACTTTGAGCTATCTGTCGGGTGCCAGGATCCGCCACATAACACATGCACTCAGGTCACTCCAAAGCAAGTACAAATATGGCTCTGTCATTGTCCATGCTGGTGTGAATGACCTCAGACGTTCCTCCCTGGACTACATGAAAAGAGACATAGAGGAGCTCTCTGATCATGTAGCACAGGCCGGTATGACCCTGATCTTGTGTAGCATCTTACCCTCACCAAGAATGATGCCACAGTATAAAGACAAAATGATCAATTTTAACAGTTGGCTAACGTATTGGTGTCATTCAAAGGGGATCCAGTGTCTGTCAGCCTGGGATGACATGCTCGACATGCCACGTTGCTTCGCTAGGGACGGCTTGCACCTGTCACCCCTGGGCTTTTGAATACTGGCTAAGGCTCTTGCCACCCCCAGTGTGCCTTTTTTAGGCAAGGCTCAAAAGACAAACCTACCTCCATAGACAATACAAGGTAAAAGAAACTAAGGGTAATGCTGCTCAACACCAGAAGTCTGTACCTGAAAATGCACGCACTCAAGAATCTCCTCAGTATGGAGAATATCGATATCTGTGCAGTAACAGACTCCTCGTTCAAGGCTCCCAAATGCACCCCAGCACTACTAGGTTATACTTCATAAAATGCTTTTTGGCCACAAAACTCGGACCGACCAACAAAAATAGGGGGAGTATCCATATACATCAAAGATACACACACCTCCAGGTTAGTAGCACTTCTCGAAGCATCGGAGACCATCCATGTGCAACTAACAGTGGGCAAAACTGCCTTTCAGTTTGTAGCCTTCTACAGACCACCCTCCCAAACTCAGGAACCCCACTTGGCTTTCCTGAGAACACTGGAGAATATGAAGGTCTCTCCAAACACCATTATATTGGGTGACTTCAACTACCCAGACATTGACTGGGAATACTACTCAAGCCCCAACACCCTCGCCCAATGGTTGCTAGAATTTATAAACTCAAATGCTATGGCACAACTGGTCACTACCCCCACAAGAGGAGAAAACATACTGGAACTAGTGATCACCAACATGGAGGCTCTATGTTCCACACCAGAGATATACCCCTCATTGGTAAGGTCAGACCATACATTTATCTCACTGGACATCCATATCCCCTCCCCACCCCCAGCCAAGGTAATCTTGGTGAAGAACTTCTCAAAAGCAAACGTCACACTTGTGGTATCCTTCAAAGACCCCAGGATAGTGGTAAATATGGCTCAAACTGCATAATCCTTTACAAACACATTCTATGGACACCAACAGGAATGCATAGATCGTGCTATCCAAATAAAACCAAGACTCACTCCTCCAAAGGCAGGGGACCTGTCTGGTGGACCCCGACCATAAATAAGCTATACAACAAAAGGAGGAGGCTACTACATGATAGAGCACAATCCCAAAAAGGGAAGACATCTCTGATCAGTACTAGCAAGAAGCTACGATCACGCATGAAATCACCTAAGGCCAGCTTCAAAAGAAAAATTGCACCAGACACTAAGGACAATCACAAGGCCTTCTTTAGTTATGTCAGGAACCTGGGTGGCAACTCCCAGATATGCTCTGAGTTAGTGCAAAATTACAAAAAATACACTGAACCCACAGACATTGCCAACATCCTGGCAGACAGGTTCAGTGCAAATGTTTCCCCCCATCCCCCCAAAAGAGAAAATTTCCATCCCAGCAGAGTGTAGACTCCCTGACATCACAGATGAACAGGTGAGAGCTGCCCTCTCCAAAGCAGAAAACACAGCATCAATGGGACTGGACGGTGTCCCGGCCTGTGTTTTACATGAGCTTCATGAAGAACTTAACCCTCGCATGAAGTCACTGTTCAGTATCAGACTTACTACAGGATATGTACCCAAGGAATGGTGTACAGCAACAGTGGTCCCACTCCACAAAGGTGGTGCCACAACGGACCCCAGACACTATCGCCCTATAAGCCTAACTAGCCTGGTCTACAAAGCTATGGAGCGTATCATCATGGAAGTCATAAACAAAGACATCAGGAACCTACAGACCCTGGATCCTACACAATTCGGCTTTGTTAAGGGCAGATCTTGCCTCTTGAACCTGGTCGACTTCTATGAAACAGTTACCAGGTCCATGGATGTGGGGAAGGTAGTCCA
Organism: Protopterus annectens; assembly: GCF_019279795.1. Taxonomy (NCBI): domain Eukaryota; kingdom Metazoa; phylum Chordata; order Ceratodontiformes; family Protopteridae; genus Protopterus; species Protopterus annectens. Next base: position 1,900,913,878 of record NC_056737.1, read on the forward strand.
CACAGCCTACCTGGACCTTGCAAAACCCTTCGACACAATACCCCACTCAGGCATCATAAATAAGCTCACCAGCTTAGATATCAACACATATGTCACAAGATAGATTGCAAACTGGATCAGGGATAGCACCCACATGGTAAGAATTGCAGGTGCCATGTCTGACTCTACAGCAGTTAAAAGTGGTATCCCACAAGGCTCAGTCCTGGGACCCCTCTTGTTCAGTCAGGACTATGGCTGACCAAGTTCACAGATGACTGCAAACTGGGTGCTATAATCGACTCTCCAGCTGACACAAGCATCCTCCAAAAGGGCTCACAGAGGTGGATAACTGGTGCCAGAGCCATGGCCTAAAGCTAAATGCCATAAAATGCATAGTCATCCCCTTTGGGAATAACAAAGTGCCCACACATTACCACATAGGTGGTAATCCATTAAGTACGGAAGAAGTCATTAGGGATTTGGGGACCCAAGTAGATAGTAAACTCACCTTTGACAATCACGTTGCCAAAGCGGTTAGACAGACCTTCTATATAGCCCACCTTATCCCGAAAGGTTTCACATCTAGATCAAGAGAGGTCATTGTGCCCCTATACTCATCAGGCCCATGATTGAATACAATACCCCATTTGAGATGTACCTTACCCGACACCTGCAGCAACTGTAATGGCCACAAAAGTACCTCACCAAGTGGATCTAGGGACTCACACAGATGCCCTACGCAGTTCGGCTAAAGTAACTCCAGCTCTACTCAGTTGCTTACCGCTGCAATCTGTGCCTGACGTATAAAGCCATATCCAACCCAGAATTAATGGACATGCTCCACCTCAGGATATCCAAATCCCTTAGAGCTACATGCTCCAGGGACTTAAAGCGCAGCACAGAAATTAATAGGACATGCTGGAGGGACAGATTCATATCCCAGAGGCTCCCCTCACTCTGGAATGAAATCCCAGTCCCAGTTAGGCAGAGCCCCTCACTGACCCTCTTCAGGAGAAATTTTGATGAGTGGATGGGTGAGCGTAAGTTTACACCTGGGATCTCTTCTGGGTCCCTGCTAGACAGAGGCACAATAAACTAACCATAAAGGGCTATCTTGTGTGACCTACTATTCACAGGCACCGTCTACTAATCTAACAGTGTGGTGAAAGCCAAACACACTCTGGCTAGGCTTATAAATGCCCTAGGGCAGATAGCCTAGTATAAACCTATGATAATGTTTGGAGTGCACATTGTTTATTGATGATACTGATTGCAAGTTTTTTATCTTCTTTGCTTTCCCACTTTCTATGGACAACCTAAGTATCTGTAGTACATATTTGATTATGACAGGGTTCCAATATATTATATATGTGTATGTTGTGATATAACTGTGTGCACAAGGTGGATTGGTGAATAGTGAGAGGTTCCTGGGTTAACACATGCAACTGCCAGATATGTGTGGCCCACTGCTGTACTCAGACATGGCCTAAGTGTGTGAGCATGCTCAGTTTGGCCTTTCACTGTTTTGTTGGCTGACATTTGTCTCATTTATTCAAGTGTGTGAGCATGCCCAGTGTGACCTTTCAGTATGTTGCTGTCTGAAGTCCACTACACTTGTTAATGTGTGTGGACATGCCCAATATTAATATTTATACTATATGAGTGTTGAAAATCAGGTTATATTTTTACTGCAGGGCTCACCTTTGTGTCATAACTCGACAGGGATTATGCTGTGCCTGCAGGGTTACCATGAGATACTTTGCATAGACTTATCAACATTTCTTCATACAGGCTGACCAGTGAAATACTTTCATGGTTTAGCGGTTCAGTACTATGACTATAGTGCACAGTATCCTGGGTTCGAGGCCTGTCACTGTTTTATATTTTCATACTGGGCAGACCAGACTGCTTAAGGACCAGTAGAGCAAATATGAGCATGTTTACCTGCTTTTGCTTAACTATGCCCAACTTTGACCAAGCTTGCCCAACATTGCTCATCGTTAACCAACATTGCTGAACGTTGCCCAATATTGCTCAACATTGACCAAAGTTGTGCTAGTTAGTGTGTGCAGTTTTGTTTACATATACTAAATAGTGGTAAAAGCTTTTTAGCACTGCTTTATATTGCTTAACACATGGCAATCATGCCTCAGTTGGTGCTGCAGGGCTGCCTATGTCGGATGCACATACTACACTTCCTATACATGTTTGAAAACAGGTAGTGTCAAGTTAGGCATCCCTTTTACTATATGTGCAAGTCAGAGAAAGGTATCATTTCCAGGGTTCCTACTGAGCCAGTGTATGTGCTATGCGTTGCCTCTTTGCCAAGGCCAAAGCATACTGGGCACGCCTCCATCTGCCTACTGGGGCAGGCTCAGGTTGCTCCTCCTCCGAGTCACGCTCTGCCTGTGATGGCCTTGGCAATGGTGGAGGGCTGTTTGGCCCGGGCCTATGTTGCTCCTGCTGCAGCTGTCTTCGCAGGATCATATTGTGTAGCATAGCACATACCATGACAATTTGGGTACATGTAGTTGGTGAGTACTGCAAGGTTCCACCAGATGTGTCCAGGCACCGGAACCATGACTTGAGCAGCCCAAACACATGCTCGATTACATTTCGTGTTTGTGCGTGTGCCTCATTATGGCATTCCTGTTCAGGTGTGTGTGTATTTCTGATGGGTGTCATCAGCCATGGCTCCAGTGCATAGCCAGCATCCCCCACTAGGTGACCATGAGGGATGTCCCCATTGGCAAATGTCTGGTACAGCTGTGTCAGATGCCAGATATGGGAATCATGGTAGCTTCCAGGGCAGCCAGCACACGCATTCAGTATTATGCCCTGGGCATCACACACGACCTGGCAGTTGATGGAGGGGAAGCCCTTGCAGTTAAAGTAGACCCTACCCCACTCACCGGCTGGTGCTTTGATGCATATGTGCGTGCAGTCTATTGCACCCATTACCTCAGGGTATTCCACTATTTGCTGAAAAAGATGCATATTGCTGGCCAATACCTCACGGGAATTGGGGAAATATACATGATCACCGACATGTGCTGACATGGCATCCAGGAACTGGTGCAGTACCCTGGATGCTGATGCCTGTAATATCCCCAACATATCACCAGTTGGTCTCTGGAAGGCACCTGTTGCTAATATTCTTAGGCCAACAAATACCTTGGTTAACCCTGATAGGTTACCCTGGGCCTGTAAAATCTTCTCCGTCTCCTGACTGTGGGTTGTCCAGCAGCATTCACATTGTCACCACCCCCAGCATGTTGCATATGTCGCCTTATAACAGCAATGGCAGCCCCTAACATTTTTTGTCTCAGTAAAGCTTTTTAAGTTTTCACTTCTCTTAGTTTACTGCAGTGCTGCAGTGTCTCTGAGGAAAACATGGTGGAAAGTTGTTTGCAGAGTTTTAAGTGCTGGGCTGGGCTACTGTACTGCCTGTGTAATTGCCTGATTCTGATTGTTTTCACCTGCTAGCTCTGCTAGTTCTCCCTGGTTAACTTCCTAGTATTTGTTGTGCTTCCTTTTCCCTTTCTGTTTCCATGGGGGGGGAGGGCAGCGCCACGCACACAAGTGCACACCATCTCACACATGCGCACACCAGCTCACACATGCGCACACATGCTTACATGGAGTAAAACTTGCTTATTCTTGCTAAAACGCGCGCACACAGATGCATACGTGCTTACACACATTTCAACAACCTTAGACATGCTTACTCCGGCTTAAACGCGCGCACACAGGGGCACACGCATGCACACAGTCGTACTCAGATATACAGGCGTGCACCCGCACACAAACATGTTGCAAGCACTTCAACAAGAAACTTTAGTGTTATCCATGGCATACACCTTCAATTTCTTGTCTTTAGCTAGGATACTTGTTGACACACCTCTTCCAGTGATGAGTAACTGACAGCAAACACATGCCACTCTGCCTCAATGAGCTTACATTCTTTCATACATACCCCCCTCATGATGTCACCTATCTTCTACTCTGATACTCCCCTTATCCTACTCCTACACTCCACTGACTGTGCTCATTTGCTGTGTAAACTTGGGATTCACTATCCTTGCCATCATTTGCATAGGATTGCTTACTAATGCTTGGTTACATCTCTTAGACTGAGCTTCCCCCCTTAGCAACCCCTACTCGGTAGCCATGTTGTCTTCAGCCTGCCATTCCCTTGCATTGTAAATTAAGAATTACAATAAAATCAATATTTGTGGCTTTTAATTTTTGTTTTTCTGGTTTTTAAAGTGCAGCACGTTTGTGCGGCGCTGCGCTATGCTTAAACTTCAGAGATCGGGATAAAATTTTTTTTTTTTATTTTGCAATTGGGAACTTTGCCAATGGCCATATTTTTGGCCATTGGCATGCTTCCTCAACTGAATGCATCCTTTTTTTGGTGCTGTCACAGCTCAGTTTTGCTATTTGTAGAATGGTACACAGTTGCCAATGGAGTATATTTCTGCAAATACCACTACTCTTACTTGGACAGGTTTGGGTTTCCTGGATCGCAAATTTACCTCATTTGCATAGCTTTTGCCAGCAATTGAAGTAATTTGCATATCCTAGCCCTGTCCGTGTAAGAGTCGTTTTAGGAGCTCTCTTGCACGCCCCTACCGGCTGTTCCTGGATCGCTCGGCGGACATGTTGGGTGCATGGAGTCTTACTCTACTCTTAGACTCTGTGCAAGCCTTCGTGAATCTGGCCCATTCTCTGAGAGGCATGTCCATATTTGAGATTCTATGTCCTATTTTCCCTGAAAGCTGTTTGACTGTGTAAAACAAAATGTAACCAGGATTTTCAATGAGATCTTGTTTGGAAAATTTCATATAAATATCTTGAAGCAGTTGATAGATATTGTTGCTTAAAATTAGTTTGGAATTCAGGCCAGGATGGCCTTTGTAAACAAACAGTGTGCCACTTTGGCACAGACAACTGAAAACAAATGTGTAGCTTTTAGTTCTCTTCAGAATCAAATAAATAGCTCTCAAAACCATACATATATAGGGATCTGATTCCAAAAGAAATTTGCAGACAACACAGCTCACTAAAGGATGACTTCAGCCCATGAACGACGTACATGACTCCATAAAGTACACTTAGGCAAGTCACAATAATTATCTATTCAGCATATGATGATTACAGAATCTGCATGCACCCACTGGGTTCCCAAACACAACTTAAAGGGGAAAAATGCTTTGCCAATAACTTTATGAAAATATTCAACATTGGCTATATTTATTACTATGAGAGAAAGTTCTTTGTTACACAATCCTATGGAATCTACATCATTATCAAATTTAAAAAATATATGCAACCAGATGTAATGCATTACAACAGGCTGGGAGTACTGAGAGCCATAGAGGAAGAACTGACAATGTGTAATAGAAGGCAGCCAGCTATTCAAGCCAGGCTACATTTAAGCTGGCTCTCTGATCAAGAAATAATCGACAGATACTGATTAGAAAGAGAGCAATGCAGGATGTCTGTAACATGTGTGCCCCACACATGTATGCACATACCTTGTGATGTAATCCCATACCTGTCAAAACCAAAGTATGCCTGAGCTTATGTATACTGGCATCAGGGACTTTTCAATGACATATAGGAGGGGCAGTAGGAGTGTTACAGACAGCTGCCATTAGCATACTCTTCCAGTTCCTGGCCACAATGTGCATCAGTATGGATAAGTACATTCACTTTTCAGCCACATTCATAGAGCACAGGCGTCTCATGCATCATTTCTACATCACTGCCAACTTCCACTATGTATTCAATGTGATAGACTGTACCCATGTTCCTATCAAGACCCCTGCACTAACTGAGGCAGGAATTTACATAAATAGAAAGGTGTGGCCATTGCTTAATTGCCAGGTGGTGAGCACAGTAGATGGCATCATAACAAACATAATGGTGACACACCTAGGAAGTGCACATGATGCCGCTATATGGTGAGAAAGTATTCTAAGGGCTTCCTTTGAAAATGGTGAAATTCCCAAGGGATTACTACTTGGTAGGTACAGGAATACAGTTATGCTGTAAACAGAGTCCAAAACTGTCATTGTATGTATGATGACAGCGTATGTATCATCTTCTTTCTGCAAACAGCTGACTGTGGTTATCCACCAGAGCTGTAGTTAATGACACCATATAGAGCCCCATCCAACCCTGCAGAGGATGCACATAATAGATCACACACTGTAACAAGAAGCATCATTAAGCCTGTGTTTGTCATTCTGAAATCCAGATTCAGATATCTGGACACATCCAGGGGTGCACTGCAATACACACCTGAAAAAGCAGCATGGATGATTACTGTATGTGTATGCTGTAGAACATGTTTCATAGTTTCGTAGTTAAGTACTTGGCTATCTGCCCTGGGGCATTTGTAAGCCTAGCCATAGTGATATGGCTTTCGCCACCCCATGTAGTGGTACCGAATAGAATTAGAATACTGTGCCTCTGTCTAGTAGTGACACACCCTTACATAAATGAATTAGTTTACTGTGCCCCTGTCTAGTAGTGACACAGAGGTGACCCCCAGGGTAAACCTATGATCTCCCATCCACTCATCAAGGTTTCTCTTGAAGAGTGTCAGTGAGGGGCACTGCCTAACATGAACTGGGATTCTGTTCCAGAGCATGGGAAGCCTCTGGGTTATGAATCTATCCCTCCAGCATGTTCTATTTATACTAGTGCCGAGATTTATGTCTTTGGCTCTTGTGGTTCTGATGGATTTGGATCTTTTGAGGTGGGGCATGTCCATCAGATCCTGATTGGACATGGCCTTGTATGTCAGGCACAGATCACCTCTGAGCAGGCGGTATGCTACTGAATAGAGCTGGAGTTTCTTTAGTCTGGCAGAATAAGACATATGTTGGAGACCCTTGATCCTCTTGGTGAGGTACTTTTGTGGTCTCTCCAGCTGCTGCAGGTGCCGGGTGAGGTACATACCAAATGGAGCATTGTACTCAGTCATGGGTCTGATAAGGGAGGAGTATAGGGGTACAATGACCTCCTTTGATCTGGACGTGAATCCCTTCATGATAAGGTGGGCAAGGTAGAATGTCTTTCTAACCACTTTGGCAATGTGGGTGTCAAATGAGAGGTCACTGTCGACTTGAGTCCCCAGGTCTCTGATTACTTTTTCCGTACTCAGTGGGTTACTGTCTATGTGATAATTTGTGGGTACCTTGTTTTTCCCAAAGGGGATGACTATACATTTTTTGGCATTTAGTTTAAGGCCATGACTCCGGCACCAGTTGTCCGTTTCTGTGAGGCCATTCTGTAGGATGTATGTGTCAGCTGGTGTATCGACTATGGCACCTAGTTTGCAGTCATCTGCAAACTTCATCAGCCACAACCCTCCCATGTTTGCTTTAACATCTGAGAAATAAATGCCGAACAAGAGGGTCCCAGGACAGAGCCCTGTGGGACACCACTTGTGACTGGCTTTGAGTCTGACAAGGCTCCAGAGATTTTGACTTTATGGGTTCTGTCCTTTAGCCAGTTTGCAACCCATCTAGTGACATATGGGTTTACATTTAAGCTGCTGAGCTCATCTATGATGCCTGAGTGGGGTATTGTGTCAAAGGCCTTAGCTAAGTCCAGGTAGGCTGTATGGACTGCTTTGCCCTCATCAATGGCTCTAGTGACTGTTTCGAAAAAATCAACCAGGTTCAAAAGGCAGGATCTGCCCTTTACAAAGCCAAACTGGGTGGGATCAAGTGTCTGTAGGTTCCCAATGTCTCTGTTTATGAGTTCCATAATGATTCTTTCCATAGCTTTGCAGACCAGGCTGGTTAAGCTTATGGGGCGGTAGTTTCCAGGGTCTGTAGAGATGCCTCCTTTGTGGAGTGGGACCACTGTTGCTGTACACCAGTGTTCAGGTACATATCCTGTGGTAAGGCTAAGGTTAAATAGCATTTTTATGTGCGGGTTAAGCTCCTGTTGGAGTTCACATAGCACGCAACCCGGGATGCCGTCAGGTCCCATTGATGCTGTGTTTTTAGCTTTGCTGAGGGCTGCTCTCACCTGGACATCTGAAATGACAGGGAGATTACATTCAGCTGGGATAAGTATTAGATTACATTCAGCTGGGATAAGTATTTCATCTTTTGGTGGTGAGGGAGGGGAGAAATTTGCACTGAACCTGTCAGCCAGAATGTTGACAATATCTGTGGGTTCAGTGTATTTTTGTCGTTGTGAACTCTGAGCATTCTCTCAATCTGAGGGTCCCGGTTTGTTCTTCTAACACAGCTGAAGAAGGCCTTGTGGATATCTTTAGTGTCCTTAGCAATTTTTCTCTCAAAGTTGGCCTTGGATGTTTTTATGAGGGAACGTAGCTTTCTGCTAGTGTTGATCAGAGATGCCTTCCCTTTATGGGATTTAGCTCTGTCGTGCAGTAGCTTTCTTCTTTTGTTATACAATTTGTTTATGGCTGAGGTCCACCAGACAGGACGCTTGCCCTTGGTGGAGAGGGTCTTGGATTTATTTGGGATTGCATGATCCATGCATTCGTGGAGATGTCCATATAACGCATTTGTGAAGGATTCAGCATTGTGGGATGTGGTTTCCACTGGCCCAGTGGGCTTAAAGGATACCATCTCAGTCTTAAGAAGAGTGAAGTCAGCTTTTGAGAAGTTTTTAACTATAGTCTTTTGTGCTGGGGTGTAGGTGGGATATGTATATCTAGGGTGATTAGTTTGTGGTCAGATCTCACTAGTGAGGGGTATACTTCCGGTGTGGAGCATTTTGTCCCTATGTTTGTGATGATCAGGTCTAGTATATTATCTCCCCTAGTGGGAGATGTGACTAGCTCTTCCAATGCATTTGAATTTATGAATTCCAGGAACCTCTGGGCCAGGGTGTTAGGGCTAGAATAATGCACCCAATCTATGTTAGGGTAGTTGAAATCTCCCAGTATGATGGTATTTGGTGATACATTGATATGCTCCAGTGTCTTCAGGAAGGCTGAATGGGGTTCCTGAGATTGAGAGGGTGGTCTGTAACATGCTACCAGTTGTATATCAGTATTGCCTATGGTTAGTTGCACCTGTATGGTCTCCGATGCTTCATGTGTTGCTACTAACCTGGAGGTGTGGGTGTCCTTGATGAATATAGACACTCCCCCTCCCTTTGTGGTTCGGCCCGGGTTTTGGGGTCAAAAAGCATGATACGAGGTATAGCCTGGTAGTGCTGGGGTGCTCTCAGGAGCCTTGAACCAGGTTTCCGTTACTGCACAGACGTCGATGTTCTCCATACTGAGGAGTGCTTCGAGAGCCTGCATCTTGAGATTTAGACTTTTGGCGTTGAGCAGCATTACCCTTAGTTTTTTTCCATTTTTGTTTTCTAAGGAGGTGGGTATGGCTTTTGAGCCTTGCCTAAAAAGGCGCTATAGGGGTGGCAAGAGCCTTGGCCAATATCCAGAAGCCCAGTGGTGACAGATGCAAGCCATCCCTATGCAGTGGCTTGTCCAACATGTCATCCCAAGCAGACAGACATTGGATCCCCTTAGAATGACACCAGTACTTGAGCCAATTATTAAAGCTGATCATCTTGTCATTGTATTGAGGCATCATTCTTGGTGAGGGCAAGATGCTGCTCAGGGTCAGGGTCATACCAGCCTGGGCTACATAATCAGAGAGCTCCTCTATGTCTGTTTTCATGTAGCCCAGGGAGGTACGTCTCAGGTCATTCACGCCAGCATGGACAATGACGGAGTCATATTTGTACTTGTTTTGGAGTGACCTGAGTGCGTGTGTTATGTGGAGGATCCTAGCTCCCGACAGGCAGATCATAGTCACCCTCTCCTTGCTCAGCCTGGTAAGCGGGACATCAGTGTGTCTGACTATAGAATCACCTATTACTAGTGTATCAGGCATGGTGTTTGGCCTTAAGGGCTGTGATTACTTGACACACTGATTTATTGAAGTATGTGTTACATGTGTTATGTTTTGAGGTGGTGGATTTTTGGGTGTCTGCTTCGGGGGCCTCTGTTGTTTTGGTAAGTTTTTTATTAGAGCCTCTGAGTATGTCTTTGTGTTGTTATGTGATTGGTTTGCAGTTGGGGTAGGTCTATGTGGGACTGGATTTGTTGTGTGTGTTACCATCTCCTCCTGTCTGGTCTTGCCAGCCTTGAGTTGAGAGAGTTCAGCCTCCTGTTTGGCTATATAGTTACATCTCTCACATGTGTTTGTGTTTGTTGGGAGGAGGAGAGGGTTGTTTGCGTACATGAGACAATTGTAACATTGTCTCAAGATTCCCAGATTAACCAGCTGAACCAGAGAGGATGCCGGCACTCTACCACTCGACATGCTAGAATAGTATAAGGGAGTGCTATGCTTTTAAGGGATGTGGGTATTCACAGGGGTGGATGTAGTGCTTACGTTAGTTTGAGAGTGCTTACTTATAAGAAAGGTTTTGAGAACAAGTGCTAGGCTTATAATATAGCGAGTAGACTGATTATACAAAGAGTAGAGCTTTCTTAAGGGAAAATTTGAAGAGCAGACTTGGCGGAGCCAGAAAAAGTTTAACCTTGTTTAACAAACGCGGATTTTAAACAGGGAACTTCAAAAGAGCTAGAAATGGTCCAAAACAACCAATTACTACAGCTCTTGTGCTGAGGTCACTTCCCTCAAGGACAGGTAGGCTGTTCAAGGCTCCCCACTCCCACTGATGAGCAAAGAAACTTCCTTCTATCCAAGTAAGGTAATGGACAACACAGGAACTACACCACAGCCCAGAATACAGCAAGGCCTGTAAACTGGTCTAAACTAGTCGAGGAGAGGCAGGAAAACAAGGATTATTTATTTTTGTTTTTTTGTTTTTAGATAGAAAACACACAGAAATGCAGAAACAGCAATAAATCAGTTGTACAGGCTAGCACACTTTAGTGGGCAGCCTCAACAGTTAAATTAAACAGCAAACATACAATTTTTTGATCAAAATTCGACTAAATGTAACTTTAAGTGCAGATAGTATTAAATGCAGTAAACAGCTAAAAAACAGTTAAAGCTTGCTTGAGGTAAGCACTAGAAGGTAATTCAAGTAAAAAAAAAAACAGCAGGATACTTAAATCAAGAAAGTAGTTGCTTTTCTGAGTTCTCTGTAGCTAGGACCACTCTGCAGGACCACGTGGAGCTGTGTCCGAGTAGTATACATTAAAGTATGTTGGTTTGCCAGTGGCAGGTGAGGTGAACTACCCTAAGAATCTGGATGTCTGCAGATGATATTCTACCCTTGTTAAAGGAGGATCAGGAGGACGCAGGAGGTAGAGGGAACTGGTATGGGTAATGGAGGATGCAGACTCAAGTCCTAGCTCAGACAACACAGCAGAGTCTGACATACACCTTTGAGTCATGACTGGCAACAAGTACATAAGTACACAGAATAAACATTGATGTTCATGTGGTGCCATAAACAGCAGCACACTTTATAACTAATGTAAATGTCCCTTCAGTTGTACAGCAGTATGAGCACATACAAAACACTGAAAAGAAACAGCAATCCAGGAAGACTGTCTGAAAGATACATCACCAAAGAGCAACACACAAGCACGTGTGGGATGCAGGAGGTGTGCACAACTGAATTACCCACTAGATACTTAGGATATCATCATATAGAAGAATTACAAAGAACATTACCTGTCCAGTAGGCACAATGAAATGAAAGCAAGGTCCATGATGTGTATGGGAATGCATTGGTATATACGTACACAAAAACAATGGTCATATGATAACAGTGCTGCCTTACCTATATGGGTTATTGCTGCAATGTGCGTAATTTCCATGTTATGTATGTGCAGACATGCAGAGCAGAAATGACACAGACCACTCAGCATACCTGCAACATACGTCAGTGTTTTTGATGCAACAACATATGTATATATACATCTATGTACAGATTCAATCAGATACAGGAACGCACACGTGGGAAGCAGAAGTGAGCACAGCGATTGGAAATGGAAACAGGTACACAGAAAGGCAATTAGTTGCATGTGCAGGACCATATTAAAATTCTATATGTGAAACAGGTATTTATATTTGTGCATGTATGAATGGCAGACAGCAAGGCAAACTGTAAGGAAAGCATAACTCATACATATTCACTAACAATGATACAATCATTAAAGCATGACATATATTGCATTATTGTTGTCAATATCACTAACATATGTAAATGTCAATCAGGTAGTACATATCCACAAATTAATCTAGTCCTATATTTCATAAAAAAATGGCATCAGACTTGTCAACAACCAGAGACATATTACTGTCTCAGGGGTCAGCACAGTGCTCATCACTGCCACAGGATGAGAATGACACATCAGGACATACTTTGAATCAACTGTCGGTGTTACAGTAATGCAGAAGACAGCTTGTACTGCAATCCTGGCTGTCCCTGCTAAATCTGGAAACTCTCAGCCCATGTTGTTCAGTGTTGGAGGTGAATGCGGTGACACTTGCAGGTGTAGTATGGGAAGTAAAACTACTGTGATATGACTGACTGGACATGTCTATTGGGGTCACAATGGAGTGACTATGACTACCAGCAGATGTGTGTGTATACTGCAGTAGAGAAATCAATGTGGGTCTAATAAGAAGGAGTTGACCTCTGCCCACTGGAGGTATTCTGCTTAGTGCAGTTAGGGCACATAATACCTGGTTAGTACTACAGCACTGTTTTAACTCCACCATAACAAGACTTTCTCCAAAGCATGCAACAGATGACACACTGTCATGCTATGCAGCCAATGCAGCCATGATCTCACCGTGTCTGCACTCCTGACCTTTGTGTAATGCATGCAGCTGATGTGCCACATGATTGGTTGTATGGGCAACAGCACAAAAGTCAGCTGTATGACATCACTGGCACTATTCAGTCACCTGTAATAGTAGGCAGGCACCCTTTGACACACATTAATTCACAGCAGCAACACTCCCACATGTTCTGCAATGGGCAATACCTCTTGGTTGGGAGGAACAGTCACCCTCATCTCCAGGCTCTACATGGGACAGTGGCTTATGGACATCATCATGTCTGGCAGCTGCTGTCACCATGTCATCAGAATGTCCGGCAACATCATCTTCAATATCTGAGGCTACGGCATGATCCACATAGTTGTCCCCTTCTAGGATGGACAATAAACCCAAATCTGTGGCCTCTGTGCCACTGGTTGTGCTACCACAGTGAGCCACATCACATCCCAACTCAGGATCAGTGGATGGGATACTGGAGAAGGATGGCAGTGGATGGGCTACTAGAAGAGACAGATGACACAGGTTAATTACATGCACAAGCAATATATGATGCAGCTTAGTAATGATATATGGGTGAACTATATGACTACAATGTCAGTGGTGAAATGGACCTACCAGGACATCATGTCTTTGTGAGGTTCACGGATCGTATATAACATAGAGATTATGTATATGCTACATATTGCACTGCTGACAGTTGGGAATAAATACAATAGTAAAACTTATCTGACATGTCCTGGTGGGACTCCAGTGTCAGAGGTGTGGCTTTTAGAGTGAAACTGTCATGGGGAAACATATACAGCAATACATTATCAGTAAGCAAATAAAAGCCATCATGCCACATTACAACAGAGGTATAACACATACAACATACTATAGGCACAACACTGTTGGGCAGAGGCTGATGTGAATGTTGCAGTTGTCCTAGGCAAGAGAGGAAGACTACAGTAGCCAGGTAGTGCGCAGGCATGATCAATACTTACATGAATTAAACATATGGAATGTCTTACCATTTACATCATCCCTGTTTGAAAAGCATATCATTAATTGTAATCTACATCCTGTTGGATGATAAGGCACACTAACATTAATATGTGGGAAAGCTCAGCAGTCATGACTGCAAGCAAAGGCACATGACAACTACAGTACAAACGAACAGGATGTGGAGACACGTATGTGACAGATGGTGAACATGATATGCAGATGCCCCTGTGTATGGAAAAAAGCATCATGAATAACATAAATCACATTTGTGTTCAGATTTGCTGTACCCTATAAACAAGTTGGCCAACCATACCTGGTTTGTATGTGGGTATATCATCATAGGTCAAGTCTTGCAATGATGGAGGTATAATATACAATGGCATAAAGAAAACAACACATGAACATAATCCACCATCATGACAGGTGTCAGAGACAGCTATGGATCACAATAATAATATATGAAGACACTTACGTGACATGGGGTGATACTGTGCAGCTGCTTATGGACTTGTGCAGCAGAGAAAGACAAACATCACACATATTGCTTGAAGTTTTACATATATATTGCATTGTTAGTACAATATGCAATAACACTTACGTTGGGAATCAACATCCTGTGTGTGACCACTTTCTCTATGCAATTGTGCTGTTGAAAAAATAATATAGCAGTGCATTAATAATCTGCACATTCTGTAAAGACTGAGGAAGTGTATATGCTGCAGTGGTTTTAAAGTTATGACTTACATGTATATCCTGGAACATTATCTTCAATACTCATATCGGGGTATTCGGTTAGCAATACTGAGAACTATGTCCGAACAACATAAACAAGAGAATTCACAGGAGTGATTGCGACCACCTACATCACTGATCATATTTGTCAGTTCAGTCCAAACCTAATTCCTCCATACAGTATTTCCCATGCATCCAAGGATGTTTTGGCCATGCTGGCACAGAGCCTCAATTATAATGTCATTCTCACATTGAGAAAAATTGTCATCCCAGTTCAGTTTGACATTTGGAAGACAGTGTTATATGCATATTTAATACATTTTATGGAGTGTGACAATTGAAATGATGATGTTATACGCGTATGTCAATTTACTTGCTGTGTTGTTCTTACCAATGTGAGTTATGCAAAATAAGCCTTTATCGTGTATATTACTGTTATGTATTTAAGAACATAATGGATATAAAAACAATGTCTAAATAGGTATAGCACAATCACATGTAACAATTCATTAGATTATCTGAACAGGTCATATGTGGAAGTGGAACCTATTGCAAAAGGCATTACAACAACTACAGGACAACCACACAATCCTTGTGCCGCACACTCATTATTTTTACTTATCACTGCAATAAATAGTGAGCAGTCAAAGCCAGCCTCACAATGTCGTATTTCATATTGAATGTACTAACAACTACCACTATATTACTAAGCATCAGAGTATATCCGTAAACTATGCACTAAACTTACAACTTACAGAAACCATTGGAATTTGTTGTTCTTCATAAGCATAAAACAGACAGTGCAGGTTAATAACAATAAATTAAGGATACCTTTTCATTTCAGCTTTATCTATAGTACATGCATTAATAAGCATCATAGAGTGCCATAAACTATTAATATGCAGCTACGGAAATCCTTGGAATACATCTTTTTCCTTAAGCATACCAGAAACAGTCAAGGTGAATCGTACTTTACAGTGTATATACTTGCATGTTGTTTTCATCCACTTTCACAGCGTCTGTTTGCTTTAAGCCAAATATCCATCTGCATGTTTATTGTTCAGTCCTACAACCACCCGTTATGTCACAGCCAGTTTGTATTGTAGACTTGTTTGACCAAAATTGTCCTGTCAACATGTATAATTTGAATTATATTATAAACATTAAATAATATAGATATGTAATGACACTAGTGTATTCCTCCACAGCACTGCTATCAGGTGATAGCTTACCTTTGAAGCTACAGTAGCTGTAAATCAGCTATACATGACAATGAGTGCACCTATGTGCACTTTAAGTACAATTTGTGCCATACATAATTAATAAGCTTCATTATCATTCAATGTTTTGGAATTCTATTTGTGCATGTCTGCATAACTTCTAGAAACTTGTCACACTAACCAATATCTTGCCATATCAGGAAGGCACTCTACGCAAATGCCCAATAGTATCAGTAAATGGGACTATCTGTGACACATGCCCAATGCCCTCCAGTAGTTTGATGCCATCTTACAGGCACCAATTTTAAAATGTGATGTGGGTACATTACTGGTCATTCCATTGCTACCTGCAAACTGAGTGGAATCTCAGCATTTATCTGAAGGAATTTTTTGGACAAAGCTCTAGCTTTAAAAGTGAAGATGTCTACTATGAGGAAGCTTTAGCGCATCCAGGTGCCAAACTGGACAGAGGAGGAAATCAACCAGATGCTCATTGCCCATGCTGGACATAAACAGAAGACTGAGCATGCCCAAGGAACTTTGCGATGATAGAGCTCTGGAACCAGATTGTTAGGGAGCACCACAAACACACTGATTTTTCAGACTGGTGTAAGTCTACCACCGATATGATGACCTGCATCAGAGGGACACTGAGTATCTTCACAGGAAGGTCACAGAGATGCAACGTCAGCCTGCAGATGCCTACCATGAGTTTCATAATCTACACCTTAACACTTACATCATTAAAAATTTATTTCCTAGTTGTATCTGTTTATGGGACTGTTAAATTTAATTTCAAGGGTGTCTGTACTGATAAGAATAATGCTAATGTACTTAACATTCTACGCATACAGGTGTGAATGAAAAGTCATAAATATTCTTATTACATGTAAGAATACACAGTTATATCAAATAACTCAACTGGCTATGCAATGGGTCATAGTGATTGATGATCTCCTATATTTGGGTTCAAAGTCAATTGCAAGTCATTTTGTATATGTTGCTGTTCATGAGTTGGGATTGCAATTTAAGACCTCTGTTTTCTTACAGTACATCTTTTCTACATATACAGAATGACTGTGTTTCACTAACGCCTATAGTGCTTAGGCCACAGATGTCTACACATTTCTCCTCTATCTGAAACAGTTTGATAAGCAATGTACAGTATATATATATATATGTATGTATGTGTGAATGCTGAGAAATATATTGTTATTCTCTACATTATAAAACATTATAAAATATTAATACACTGAGACATACACAGCTCAATCTGTATCTCTAGATCAATGTGAATGTCTTGAGGATTCATCTAGGTTCAAGTCCTGGTATGGAGTATTCATAGGTGTTTACTAGGCTAACTGTCATAAGGGCCTTTTTAAGCCTAGCCATGCATCCCAAATCTCTGACAAGTTCTGATACCTTTGATAAGTATAAGCATGGGCCTGGGAGATGAAACATTTACAGATTACCTGTGTCCATCAGAGACATAGGTGCTAAACCAGGGATGAATTTCCGGTTTCTCATCCAATTGTCCAAATTGCACTTGAATTAGGTTAGGGAGGAACTCTGCTTCACATGGATGGGGAGCCTGTTCCATAGATGGGGTGGTCTCTGGGATACATACTTATTTCTCCAGCAGGTTCTATTTATATCACAAGCAAGGTTTAAGTCTTTAAAATGGGTAATTCTGGTGCTGTTTGTTTTGTGGATATGCAGGAGGTCCATCAGAGTGGGGTCTGACAATGCCCTGTATGCCAGGCAAAGATCTCCCCTCAAAAGCCTGTAGGAGACAGAATACAGGGATAGGGCCTTGAGGCTGTCTGCATAGGACATATTACTTACTCCCTGTATTCTTTTAGTGAAGAACCTCTGTGGAAGTTCCATATTTCAATTTTGATAATTATGTATTTGAACAAATATATAAGGTAATTGCTTGATCAGATATGCTGTAGAGTTTTTGCACATGTAGTAATTACATGGTGCATTAATGCCTATAGTGCTTACACCTCAGGTGACTACACATTTTCCGTTATCCATTAAATTCTGGAAATATAGTAATCCTGTATAATGGGGTGATTTTTTTTTGTCACCTAGCTTGACCCATTAAGCAATAGTCCTGTATGAATGTCTCAGGGAGAAATGTGGGTTTGTATCACTGATACTATTTTTATATTTCAGTAATGACTAATATGATATCATAATATAACAGATATGACAAATACTATCTTGTTCAGTTATCAGTATAGCTTTTTTAACCATCAAGCATGCAGGAGGCATAAACACCTATAGTGCTTAATTCATGGATGACTATGAATATTTTCATTATCCACAACGATTCTGGAAACATCCCAGTTCTGTCTCTATGGCTGTATGTGTATCTCACTGCCAGTACATATATACCTTAACTCTACATCTCTTTTGGCACAATACATTCAATTGTACTTTAGCATAAACTGACCTCCTAGATAAATGACATGGGGATGTACATTCTAACAGTGATGTACACATTTTTCTGTATACATACATATATATATATAAATAGCTGTCAAGTACATACACAGGTTCTATTGCACTGTCTGAGACTGTGAACTCCGCATTGTTACAGTTTATAGTTAGTGCTGTGATCAGTGTGATGACATTCAGTCAGGATTGCATGGTGTTCTATTTCAAATACACAGTACATGTTGGCCTTTTATTTCACTGGTTCTATTCCATGTTTTTGAATCTTCCCTGCACTGTCATACAGTACAGTTATTTAAGTTTCAGGGATCCATGCTGTTACAGCCAAAGATTAGTTAGGCAGGTAGGTGTCAGACTTAAAGCGCAAACATACATGAAAGTTTTAGGTTCAAATTTGTGTTCCTCCAGCTTGTATACATTGCTCCATGTGCGTGAATTATTGACAGTGTCACGGCAATGATTAAATGTGAACTTGCATGTCATGTCAAGGCTATAGAACATGTGATGCTCATTATTCTTCAGTTTTAATTTTTATTTACTGAACAATATCTAATCAACTGACCGAATCCTTCTATGCCAGTAAGACTTTTTTTTCCCTCCTTTTTACAGGTGATGAGGACTGAGCCAGGAACAGGCAGTGTGCATTAAACGGATGCACAGGCTGGAGAAGCCGTGGAGGGAGAGAGTTATGTGTTCTAGCTGTAAACATTAATTTCCCCATAAGCAATCATAACATTGTTAAATAACCTCTTTCTAGCAGAATCAGGCTAATATTAGTGTAAGACTACCCACAATGCATCTGCAAAGTAACTGCAGTAATCATTGATTTCAAGTGAATAACATTACAGATGCTTTGCAAAATTTCACTTTTGAGTTATAAGCAGGTTATATTTGACACAATAATTACTTTCTTTTTAACCACAACCTAAATGACAGGCATATCTGTGTAACTGGCATAGTGCTTTTGCCTGGACGGTTGTTTCATATACAAGTTGTTATTACCTCTTAAAGCCAATGATGCCACATTTATATGTCCAGTTGTAGTATGTTGTGCATAGTCTGCCTCTTTTATGGCTGAGTGGGTGTCTGTTGTTTCAATGTTTGTTATGAGATTAGCAGACAATTTCTGACATGTATTTTTGTAGTAAACAACTGCAATGCATTGTTTAATACACAACTGACATCCTTTTTCTACAATTGTTCACAAACCCAATCCTGTTATTGATTTCTACCTGTTTTTTTAAATAATCAGTGATCAGCATTACATTGTTTTTATTGATGAGGTGCATAGATAAGAATAACTAGAAATACAGGTAGTAGCAGTTATAAATCTCTTGATGATGGACACTGTGTGGAATAAACTACATTGGTAGATATCACATGCTGTCACTGTGTTTATGACTGTCAAGTTTTTTCTGAGGTTTTGTACTGCATTCTAATTCCTTGATATTGTGATGTCAGGCATTAACCATGTTGCATTGCTCATCTCATTTGCATATATATTTTAATATTTCCACTGCTTTTCTTAAGAAACATCTGCTATTTATAGGTTGTCCAAATGACACCTTTGTTGCACATAAACATCAGTTACACTTGAGCTTAACTCTGCTATGGACACCTCAACTTAATTTGGTTAGACACACATACAAATAATGGACCATGGAATGTCTGAATAGCTATGTTATAAGGCATATGTCAATGGTTTTACATCACAGTTTGTCAATCCAAATGTGTCATACTTGTCTCTGTCAACTAACAGTCTAGCAGTTGTTTTGAATGCCGATACATGTTATTGCTGCATACCACATTATCATGCCATGCTTATCTTGATACATCATGATATGTATCTGTTCTACTTTTTTACATTTGTTTTTCAGGCATACTGATGGTTGTTTTATACTTGAACAAGTAACATTTTCTCAGATAAACTGTGCAGTGCATGTAGTGTAATGCACTGGAGTAAAGTAAGGACAGTTTATGATGGACAGAGTGTCCCACTCATGGTCTTCTATTGATATAATTCATATAGATTGATGACAGGACACTGAGAATGTTAATCATGACTGTCCACCTGCTACATTCAGTTATTTATATTATCCAAAGTGCATAGACAGATTATGGATCATTATCTGATAAATATTTTTAAATATCACCTTTGTTGTATTGTGATATACGTTCCACAAACATATCATAACTGGTGTCATATTTTTTGTCATGTTAACAGCATAACATATGTCATATATCTTTCACAGTATTCAGGTGGCCAACACATAGTGTTTTATGACAGAGATGTAGTGCAAATTAATGTATGACTGATAATGTATTTTACATTGCAAGGCACTGAAATGCCTTGTATCACATATGTTGCTACAGTTGCATACAATCATACATTAGAGTAATATAACATAATGAACCATTTCCACCCATAGATCATGTCAGTTTGTTTAAGTTAGGTAGTCTGAAAGGTGAGTGAACACATATTCTGTATATTTTACTTTTTTTGGTTTAACCTTGATAGAATGTGGAACCCCTGGCAGCTTGCCAATTGGATGACAGAGGAAACAACATGTCAGATCCCTGCCAGACGACTCAGAGTAAAAGAGCCAGGAGGATGATGGGATGTATAATGACAATGACAACAGACCCAGACCTGCACATCCCATCATTCCTGCTGGTTGCCATTGGAGGCACCAACTACCATGACAGGGAGATTATTTATGGGACCAGATCCAGGAAGTGGTGATAGAGGTCTTTCAGATACAGATGAGAAACCTGATAGGAATTTCTTTCAGGACATGGCACAGGCCAAGCACAACTCTTTCTGAGAGGTTGCATACAAGATCATTTGTGATGTTCAACCCCATCAGGGAGGATCCTCAGGACCATAAGTATTGTCTGTGTGATCCAGTTATGTAATGCTGCCACCACAATGTTTGCACTTTCACAAAATGTAATGTATAGGCAGAACTGTGAAGATATAGCATATTGCTGTCATACATAGCTGCTTTACATCTGACCATACACCACAGATGTCATGTCATAGTTGACATTAGGTCACACATGATGTATGACGCACATTAATGCAGTGTACATGCGTTAAGCAATTACATTTACATGATATGCTGTACTTAATGTATACATTGCTTAATAAGGGCCCAGGTACTACACATATGTGTGTACACCTATGCATGAGGTGCAGCATTGTATTATGCCCAATACACAGTGGTGCAGTATGTGACAGGTCTGACTGTTGCAGTTACTCTGATACAAGTGAGACATGATTGCTCTCCTTGTATCATCCCACTGTATACAACAGTGGGGTGACAGCAATGCAACAAATGTATTATTCACATATTTCACACATAAACCAGAGAGATGGGTTCATTTCTTTTATTTACACGTTATCCTATGTATGCATTGAACCCATTTCTGTCTTGGTTGTTGCTGTCCTGTGTCTCTTCAATAACATGTCTGGTCCTTGCCCCTGTGATTTTTTTAACACTGCGTTATCACAGTGTCACGCTGACACAAAAGCTTTGTGTGTGGCATGTAGTGGCACATATTGTGCCATGTTGTATCACATTCATGTAAATGCTCTTTATGGGCATTTATCCTTTACATAATGCATAGATAGCCTTTTTTGTTACTGTATATGCAGTTGATGCTATATTTAGTATAATTCCTGAGCGTATTGTTTCTCATTCTAAGTTATATTACAGCATGCATGATCATATCGGCCATATTTAGGCATTTGGGGCAAATATGCAATGGTTTACATGCATGTATATGTCTTTGAATATTCTATGACCAAGACACAAATGCTGTTGTACATTCGAACTGTATACATTCAGTTCTTCCATTTTCATATGCATGACTGTTCTTTGCTCAGTCAGACACATGGGCATTGCTATATATATATCTATATATATATATATATATATATATATATAGAGAGAGAGAGAGAGAGAGAGATAAATAAGCTGTGGTGGTGGTGCTGCGGTAGCGTTGTCGTCTCACAGTATGACGTTGTCCTGTTCGATTCTCAGCTAAAGCATCTTCTGTGTGGAGACATGCGTGAATGGGCATACCTTCGTTGAAGGTTGTGCATCAGGGCTGGCAACTTGGTACATAAAAATCTACTGCCAATCATTAGTGGACCGGAGTTCCGCTGTGGTGACCTCTAACTGGGAAAAGCCAAAAGATACAACAGCATATAGAGATAAATAAATAAAATTAAGGGTGTTTGTTGTGTCTGTTCTATTATGCTGTCATGGTAGTATGTTTGTGTATGTGATAATGAATATTATGTTGTGTACCTATGCACTTTGTTGTTTACTTGTAATTTACTATGTTTTTGTGTTTTTGTAATTAGTACACAGACATGTTTAGAGCCATCATATATGCTATCTACCATGTGACATACAATAGCCATTCACTTCTGTGTAGCTTGGGTGGACTTCCACATCACTCTATGTGGTGAACATATGCACATACAATGTGGCCCTTTATATACAGTTGCCCAGCTTTATCCTATGCCTGTTTCTTTTGCTTGCATTTCCTTACTGGTATAGACTTCAGTTGTCCCCCTCCCCTTTGTCATATGTGTTGCACATATACATAGCATACATTTAATGTTCTCTACATTAGCATCACTGTTAAAATATTTCATGCAACAAATTTACTATTATGCACATGCAAGGCATATGCAGGCAAGGTAATTTTTTTGTTATATTTGTGTTTTGAGTTCTAAACAGGACTTTTTTTTTAATTCATTTCTAGGCAGAAGCCGGCACTCCTTATCTAGCATTATGTATATCTTAATTGCAGATTATTATTCCATACCATTGTTGTGTGTATGAGTACTGACTTTGCGTTCTGATTTGATTATGTTCATCCATTGCAGGTCACACATATATGGCAACACATTTGTGTTGCCTCTGACATGATGTATGTCTTTCACACATGCAGTCAATTTTGCATATATTTAAGTTGTGTGCATGTACTTGTGCATTACACAGTCACATATTTAGCTTGCTACAGTACTTCGTTTTGATATTGTGCTTGCTTGTTTGCCTTTCATATGCACGGTTGAAGGTTCTAGTCTATCCTCTGCTAGTCTTCTCCTGCATTTCCCTGACTGGATTTTCTCATCCATGCTGTAGCTTGGCTTTCACTTGCACTGCTGACAGACTTTATTAGAGTCAATAACCACCATGTAGTGCAATCACCATTTATTTCACTACAATCTTCTACTACCGGCAGTCATAAAGCTGTAGATATGACTGTCACATAGCAACATCTCAGCACTACATAGTGTTTTGGTACATCTGTAATTTTGTATTGCACTACGGCTGGTATGCATCCCTGCCCTGTTTGTCAGTTTTCATTCATCCATGTTGTGCAGTGTGTTCTCCATATAATTCATCTCACCTTAATATTTTTTTTCTAACCTTTGTCCTGTATTAACGATACAAGAAGGCACAGGTATCCAAAGCTAGCTCCAGGAGTCAATCTAATAGACTTCAAGTTTCTTAACGCAAGTTTTTATTAACATAAAATAGATCCACAGTGTTTTCACTACTGTAAACTTCAGTAGCTTCTTCAGAGAATCAAAACAGTGTGGCGCCAAAATTCAAAATTTAAATACAATGGTATCACAGCTAAAAGAACGTCACTTCCACATACTCAGATAATACAAGTAATTAACAATATTTAAAGACAAAGAAATTGAGAAATAAAATGCTTGTCAACTTTAAAATTACTAATAAAAGCAATAAAATTATTAGTGTTTGCTTCATTTTCTATTTCCATAGTTTTACTCAGCTGAACATTGAGCTGTTAGTGTCAGGTTACATACAATTATGTTACATGTATAAACCAATGCAGCAGCTTTTCAAGAAGAACTTAACAAAATGATTTTGTACTGAAATTGCTGAATGTCTTTAGAGCTAAGAGTATACCAAAATCGCCAGTCCTGGTCCCATATATTACAAGTATAAAATGTGTAGAAGTATATTAAGTTAACTTGTCCGACCATTAACATATAGGCTAATGTAATATGATAACTAACATGAATATGATAATATATAATAGTTATGAAAATTATTTAAATAATTATAGTAACTGTAGATGGGAGAGATACAATTATCTCAAATAGCTTTTAAGTTTCAGGAAGCACGAGATGTTGCAATTTTCATTTAAACCAGGATAGTGGAAAGCCTCCAATTTTATCTGCCATTCAAGTTCTCTGGTTTCTAGGAGTATTGCTGTTGGACCACCTCTATTGTTGTGTGGAATATAGTCAATGGCGATAAAATGAAAATTGTGCCCTACATTTTGGCTGGTATGCTTAGCTAAAGCGTTGTCAGTTTTACTTTTCTTAATGGCGTACATATGTTGGTAAATTCTTTCTTTAAATTTCCGGTCTGTTTTACCAACATAGTACGCCGGACAACTGTCGCAGGTAGCTAAATAAACTATGGACTTAGTCTCACAGTTGATTTTATGATGAATGCTGTATTTCTTTCCCTTTATCTGGAAAGAGTTTCCTGTCCTTAAACAGCTACACCAATTACAGTGACCACACATAAAAGTACCTTTTTGTTTAGAGAACAAGTCATTGTTTTTATGTTTCTCTTAAGAGTGTTTTTAAATTGTTCCCTCTCCTGTAAACTATCAAAGGATTACTACCTAATTTCTCTAATAGTAAGTTGTTACTAGTAATAAAGTACCAATTCTTGTAGATAATAGAGCGAATCTGATTAGAATCTGTGCTCTACATTGTGATGAAGCTAGTGAGAAACTTTTGAGTTTCATTAGTAATTTGCGGCAGAGGAGTATTGGTGACCATGTACAAAACCTCTGGTAGGATAGTAATTACGTCAGTAGAGGCCTCAGGTTTGTTGTCTAAAAGGGGTTTGTAAAATCCCCCTAGCCTCTTGTTTTTAACTTCCTGTGTTAGTTCATCAATTAATACCTCAGGGTAGTCATGGCTAATGAACATCTCAACCAAAAGTTGGCATTCTGCGTCAAAATTAGCTTCAGTGCTGCACATCTTAGCCGCTCTTATAAGTTGTCCTTTGACTATTGATCTTTTTTACTTAAATGGATGTTGACTGGAGAAATGAAGAAAAGAATTACAGTAGGTCGGCTTCCTATAGATAGAGGATGTTAGGAAGCCATTCACCATGTCTTTTTCCAATTTAACGTCTAAGTAATCTATAGATGATGTAGAAAAATGGTATGTAAACTTAGAAAAATGGGTAGTTTTGTTCATGTATTCTACCAGACCTGCAGCTTCCTCTGCTGTGCCTTTGAACAGAATAAAGATGTCATCAAGATATCTGGTGTAATAGGCCAACTGATGTTTGAAATCTGGGTTATTTAAGATGAATTGTCTCTCCCAGTATGCTACAAATGCATTAGCAACACTAGTACCACAAGGTGACCCCATAGCAATACCTTGTGTTTGTAAATAGTATTGCTTCTCAAAGATGAAAAAATTAGATGTTAAGATGATCTCCAAAAGTTCAGAGATCGTGTCAATCTCATCTTTGGGGGCACCTAGATTAATCATGATACTAGCTATCCATTCTGTGGCCTCTAAGTGTGGAATAGAAGTATAGAGGTCCACAACATCTATAGTGAGGAAGTTGCAAGAGTGGTCTAGAGTAAGCCTGTTGATATCAGCAAGAAAGGACCAAGAGTCTTTGCAAATACCAGGGACACATTTAAGGTGCTTGGATAGGATGTTGTCAACCAAGCGTGCACAAGGGTGGGTCATAGATGATCTGCCATTTACTAAGGCTCTCATAGGTGGATTATGTAGGTCTTTATGGATTATAGGAATTCCAAAAATAATGGGAGCCTTAGGAAATGTGATATCTATAAAATGGTAAGTGTCAAGGTCTATCTTGCCCGAAGGAAAGAGGTCTCTAAAATATCCTCTATTTCTAGAATAAGCCATGTTCATCTCATTTAAGGACGAAGATTTGTAGGCTGGGCTATCCAAAATTTTCAACATCTTTTCTTTATAGTCTATGTTGTCAAAAATGACGAGCCCGCCCCCTTTATCCGGTTTCAAGACTCTTACTGGCAGATTACAAAGTTCATTCAATAAGAATTTTTGACCCTTAGAAATGTTATCTTTCTGTTGTCTGGAAAAAAGTGCATGATTCCTATCCAAGTGTCTCAAATCAAGTTCACATGCTCTCTCAAAGAGGTGAAGTTCAGGGTGTAGTGGCGGATTAAAAACACTCAGCAGTTTAAGGTTAGAAGACTCTTGTCCTATAGGGTTGGAAAACAATAATCCCAAATTGAGTTTACGTACAAAACATTTTAAGTCTATTATAGTATTAGTTAAATTGAAGTTGTGACTAGGCACAAAAGTGTTGCCAAAGGCCAACAGGTCAACTAATTCTTCTTCTAGTGTAAAGCTAGAGAAATTGTAAATTTTAAAATCACCCTTAGTATTGAGTACAATCTTTAAAACTGTGTTATGTCCAATATCTGAGTCAAGATCCAAGTTTAAGTTCGACGGTTGTTACAATACCTGTTCTTGTAGCCAGACTGGCGGTTGTTGTTGCGCTGCCCTAAAAAAACACTAGTGTTGTCATTGTTAAAGTGGTCAGATTCCCCCTCTCCTTGATGATGAGGAGCATTGTTAGGTTTATTATTCCTATTAGCTTTTATTCTATTGCTCCGACGAGGGCCCTGAACAAAGCCAGTGTCATTATCTTCTTGAATAGTATCCAAGTTAGAACCATGGAGTTGGCCAGAATCACTGTCATTGTTGAAAAGTGAAAAATCAGTAGTTGAAGACTCATTGTGAGTGGTAGGTACCACTAACTTGACATAGGCCCTGTTCTGTTGGTAGATGAGTCTCTCTCTACTTAGTTTTTTTTATTTATTAGCTTTTAGCTTAATTAACAGTGCGTCTATGCTGTTAAAAATACGAGTATAATCGTATTTATATCTGACAAAGTCCAGGTCCAACTTAATCAAGTTGTCCAAGTCATTAATTTCTACTGTAAGTGTGGAAATGCAAGAAGAATAGTGTTTGACCATTAACTCTAAGAGTTGGGTGCCCTGCTGGTCAAACAAGATTTTTAAGTCGGATAGGAAGGCAGCATCAACAAATAAACCTGTGGGAGCAAATGTACTGCGCAAACCTTTAGGTATAATTTTATCCTGCAAGCATTGTTTGAAATAGCAGACTTCTAGCTGTAACTTTCTTAGCTTTAGCAATTTAAGATCAAGTACCTTTAATTTGTTCGCTATTGAATCCGTTGTTGTAGAAGTATCACCCGTTCTCGTTGCCGGTAGTTCCTGTGAAGCATGTTGAGAGAATGTGAATGAATCCATATCACCTATCCACTCTTGCAATGTGGGAACTCCTATAAGCACGGGATTCGGGTTACTGAATGCTTCCCTGATTTCTGAAACACCATTGTCAGCTCCAGATATACCTTGTTCTGCTCGAGAAATAGAACCAGGGCTTCTAGTGGTGGAATTAGATAAGATAGGTTGACCAGCTGGAATGAGGACAGAACTAGAGTTGGAAAGTGAACCATGCTGTGAAATTGCGCTCCCATTATGCCGCTGGTTGTGACCGTTGGAAATTCTATGGTCCAAATTGTCTAGGCGTGCATTGAGCGTATCAAGTCGCTGTGTGATTGACACATTTTATATTTGTAATATATGGGACCTGGACTGGCGATTTTGGTATATTTTCAGCTTTAAAGACTTTCAGCAATTTCAGTACAAAATCACTTTGTCAAGACATTCTTGAAAAGCTGCTCTATTGGATTATACATGTAATATAATTTTATGTAACCTGACATTAACAGCTCAATGTTCAGCTGAGTAAAACTATGGAAATAGAAAATGAAGCAAACACTAATAATTTTATTGCTTTTATTAGTAATTTTAAAGTTGACAAGCATTTCATTCTTTAACTTTTTGTTTTAAATATTGTTAATCACTTGTATTATTTGAGCATGTGGAAGTGACGTTCTTTCAGTTGTGATACCATTGTATTTAAATCTTGTATTTTGGCACCACACTGTTTTGATTCTCTGAAGAAGCTACTGAAGCTCACAGTAGTGAAAACACTGTGGATCTATTTTATGTTAATAAAAACTTGCGTTAAGGAACTTGAAGGCTATTAGATTGACTCCTGGAGCTAGCTTTGGATACCTGTGCCTTCTTGTATCGTTGGTTCAACTTGGTATAACAGTTTCTTTGTCCTGTATTGTGATATTTGTTATATGTTTATACATGCTGTTTTTAACTCCTCCTGCTCTTTCATTTTCATTTTCATTCCTTCTATTATCAGAAGGGGGGGGTCTATTCCCATGGGGGAAAAAAAAGAACATACCCATGACCCTCTTACTATCCCTCATACTTTCCTATGTTAACATACCACTTGTGTATCCCTCTTCTTCACCCTTACCCCACGTCAGCTTTTCTATCTCCCTATTTCCTTGGGTGCGTGTGTTATTTGTGTTCCCCACACAGGCCTTACTTATGTTTAATGTGGAAATTTGTGGATTCCAACAGATTCTGTAGCTACATATATATTTATATATATATATATATATATATATATATATATATATATATATTTATATATATCTCTGCGGAATCATTATGGCAAAATCCATGATTGTTTGCAACTAATATTCACTTCAATGTTGTTGATGACATCCATAGGTGTTTGCAACTATTTTTCACATAATGGATGGATTGTTGCAGATTTCTCTTCCTTTATTGATTTTGTGTTATTTGCATTGAGGTAATATTATTTCAGCTGATAGATATTGATAATGTATAGGCTGGTTTATGAACTACTTGGGTGGACATTTACAGATTCTCTGTGAATGCATGAGAGTGTGCCTACCTTGCTGGATATATCTGTTTCTGTGTACACTAAGGCATCTTAGCATATTACTTGTTTATCCACAACTTTTACATGTAATTCAACAAATTGCACCAGATTCCATGAACTTTATGGAATCTAGACCATAATGTAGGTGCAATTTCATACCTAAAATGAGTATGGGTTTCTGTATTAAAAATATTTCATTCTTTGCATATCTTGAGGTAACAAAATTACATTAATGTTCAAGATGCAGTTGCATCTTAGCTTTTGAGGGTAGGATCCCAGTCCAGTAGTGTTCTGCAGATAGTTATCACAGCAACATTCACTAAAAATTTCATGAATAAATGTTGATAATAGGTTTTTAATTGCAAAAGCCCTATCCCTCTACTGAGTGTCATACAGACACCAGAACAATGATCTATGTTTTAGCCTTCCATGCAATAAGTGACTCATCATTATTTGAACTCCTTCATCTAAGTAGAAGCAATGGTAAGTAAACACCCACTCTGGCAACCTAAACCTATAGTACAACGTTAACAACACCAAATGGATTTCCCCGATTTCTGAAATAGGGTTCCCTTACCTGTCAAGCAGAGTACTTCCTTAGCAACCTTCAAAACCAGTCCAGATGTCTGGATCAATGATAGCAACCCTTTTTTTCTGTCCTTCCCCAAATGTCCATTCAGCATCCCCAATACTTGCCCCCACCTCACATCTCAGTAGATCAAGTGTTAAAGGCCCTATCCAAGGCAAAGAACACAGCTTCCATGGGACCTGATAGTATCCCAGGCTGTATTCTGCAACATCTCCATCAAGAATGAGCCTTGCCATTGAGCACCCTATTCGACCATAGCCTAAGTACTGGCTTCATTCCAGCAGAGTAGAGAACTGCCATTATCATTCCTTTGCACAAAGGTGGTGCCACTACTGGCCCTGGATACTATCACCCCATTATCTTGACAAGTGTGATCTGTAAGGCCATGGAACATATTATTATGGACCTCATAAACAAGGACATAGGCAATCTCCAAGGTCTTGACCCCCCCAGTTCATATTTGTCAAGGGCACCCAAGGCACTGGATGAGGGAAAGCCAGTACATACAACTTACCTTGACTTGGCCAAAAAGGAGAAAATTATTTAAAGCATTTTTTTCTTCACAAGAAGAAATTGTAGATAAAACATTCCTCATATTTTCACAATATGTTACAGCAAATTTTAACATGTGAACCTGACAATTTAAAATTCTGAAAAATCAAAGTTGCAGAATACACTTTTTTCCATATATATCAACAATGGTCCCATCCTTATTAGAAAGAGTATGGTTGGAATTAACTAAGTGCTTAGTAGCAGTTGAGTCAACTAAGACTATAGCTGCTGGGTCAGGTTTGGGAATAGTGTATAAAAATTTAAAGGACCGTGGAACTTTATACATTCCATCTGCCTTTTAGGGACAGCTGGCTGACTATCAGGAATATTGCAGGCAGTAAGACACACATCATGTAAACGAGACAAGACAGGAGGAATACCTAACACCAGGCTAATACATTTCCTCCTCCTACTACATTAACATTCCTCATCAAAACTAAACTGCCAGTAATCACAGTAAAATATTGGAAACCGTGTACCGTTCTATCCCTATCATTCTACTTACTAGCCAAGGAAACAATCTTAACAGCACAAGTGGTTTCCCAGTTCTAACATGTATTATGGTATTGTCTAAAAAAATCTTATCACTGATGCACAGGCACTATATTACTGTAAATTCCTGTCAAACATATTTTTGTGTAGAATGTTATCACAGCTATAGTTACAATGTATATAAATTCATGTCAAATTGTTTGTAAGTTTTGTCATTTACCTATGCATACGAAAAATTGTGGAGTTTTTCTTCCCAGGCCTCTGCTGAAAATGGGTCATGTGACTCAGTCAGACTATCCTGGTTAACGATTAGCAAATAAATAAAAATAAATAAATAGGGTATAGGTTCTGGAAAATCTTTCTGTAAGAACTCATAGTATTTTTTTATGGATTGAGAAACCTCAGTGTTCTTCCACTGAAAACACTGGCACATTCTAGCAATAGCCTCAGAGAAAGAGAAACCTTCACAGAAAGAATCAGAAACTGAGCTTTCCTCTGAGTCTGAGTCAGAAATCTGAGGACAAAACCCTGAATCCATCCCTGTATCTTCCTGTTCAGATTCAGAATATTGAATCTCTTCAGGAACATAACCATCCCTCTTTCTTTTACAAGAAACTGCTCTACAAGAAAGATCAGTAGCCTGAGTTAAACCCTGAGCCAGTCCCAGTAAACTACTCCTAACCATAGAAATTTGAGTAGTAGATACATGTTTGGCTTTCTGTTTCTTTTTGACAGGAAAAATGGGGCTAACCATGTTACTAATGGCAGCCACTGCTTTTCCAGAGATGGGCACAGCATTCTGGCATAATAGGGAAACTTTCCCTATCCCCTCTCCCAGGACTGAGAAGAGTGGCTGTCCCTAGCCCACTGAGTATACCTCAATAGCCACGGAGAAAGTGGCTTACCCCTGGTCCATGGTGGCTATAGGTGTTACACCTGAAGGATTCAGGGTAAAGAATGAGTCGTCTGAGGTACAACAAATGGTCACTGCAGAGTCACCCACCTATGGCTGAGGTGAATTGCTAGCCTGCTATGGTGGCAAAGGCTGTTTGCTCAACTTTTTCTTTTTGTGGCTGGAAGAAGGACCAACCATGGGTCAAGTAGAAAATGGTGCCTCTTTTACAGGGAAGCAAGTAGCAAATGCTTGCAAAACTACCAGTCCACAGA
Organism: Protopterus annectens; assembly: GCF_019279795.1. Lineage (NCBI taxonomy): Eukaryota > Metazoa > Chordata > Ceratodontiformes > Protopteridae > Protopterus > Protopterus annectens. The sequence continues at coordinate 1,900,945,723 of NC_056737.1, forward strand.
AGTTACTTTTTGACACAAAAAACACAGTAAAAAAGCACTTTCAAACTCTATAGCAACCCCACAATAGAAAAACACAATTTCTCTACAAAAAACATGTTATCGGTTAGTTTACACTACTTTAAAACTGACAGAAAAAAATGAGTGCTCCTTTTAAAACTAAGTTACAGTCCAAGATAGTCTGTTAAAGCACAACACTTCTTCTTTCAGTTTTTCCAGGTTAGGGGTCACCACAGTGGATCATCTGTCACTCATGATTGGCAGTGGAGTTTTACGGTGTCGAGTTGCCAGCCCAGCGCCCAACCTTCCACAGAAGGCACACACATGCACCCACTCATGCCTAGGGCCAATTTGGAGTGTCCAATCTACCTACAGCATGTCTTTGGGATGTGGGAGGAAACTGGAGCACCCAGAGGAAATCCACACGACCACAGGGAGGACCTGCAGACTGTGCATAGTTAAAGCACAACACTCCTAGCCTTATAATAACTTTCCTGAAGACGAAAGTAATAAAACATCAGTAAATATAAGAAAATGGATTTTTCCCCAGAAGGGACTTATCTGCCCATGAAAGGAAAGCACAAGCTGATCGCTGATCCTTGAAGCCTCAGAGGAACCTACTGTTTGGAGGCAGGAAAGCTCTAAAGCTCTTCATGCCCAAACTTGTCTTTTAGTCAGCTTATCTGAAGCTGCCTGATAGTTTGGGCATGTGGAAGTAGCCCTGAAGCTTTGGAAGCTGTCTGGCTGTTATATCCCTGCAGGATATAACTCATATAGCTTAGGCTACTGCAGCAGTGATCAGTGTGAAGAACATCAGCATTTATCATCCCCGACATGCAAAGATGTGCCAGACAAAACAGAAGCATTGAGCTTGTATTTTCATTTTCATTCTGATTATAGTTCTAACAGCACACTGTACACTACTGTATTGCTTGGCTATTTCCAAATTCACAATATATGCGCCCTCCTTGACCTCCACCTACCTACATAGTACTCTTTCACTTAATTTCACAACACTTAGCATGAACAACTTACATCCTATGTTTTCTATGTAACTTCCTAATCCTTTCTCATACTTAGCCTACTGAACTTTAAATTAACAAACTTTCAATGTAACCTCCTAAGCTATTGCTATACTCTGCTTACTGAACCTTAGATAAGCTTACTTATTTAAACTGTAAAATACTACTTACTATACTTTTACTGTTGACCATACTTCTGTGTATTGTATTGTTTTAAATGTTTGTCAACATCTGCTTACAATTTGTAACTTCTTGTATATCTCTAGTGTTATGTAAATGTCATAACATCATTTGGAGCTTTTCTCCCCTGGCCTCTGCTGAAAAAGGGCTTGAGCTCAGTCAGACACTCCCGGTCAATAAATGTAAAATAAACAAATACAATAATTAAATAAATAAGTTGTACAGTGGGCTGCTAAGACTATGGCCAACAATAGACCGAAACCATAGAGTTCCTGCTATTCAGCAATCACAGTTTTTGTTCAGCACTGGGTAGTTTGAATCCTACGATTCCCAAATACCACACAGGAGCCAAGACATTTCACTAATGCTGCCTGTTAATCCCTCCAGCCCTCCTTCCTGCAGTCTGTGTGAACAGCATACTCAAAGACCGGCATTAGGGTGAAAGTATATCTCGCACTCAGACTTGTAATGGGGTAAAGAAAGGCAGTTATTTTGTTTGTAATTTAAGATGAAACTTCTTTGGAATTATTATTCATGCAGCTCCAAATTACACTTTTTACAGTTCATATCACATATATGCTTCTTTGTATTGCAGTAAATATTTACAAAAAAAAAGGACTTAAAATGTCCTTTCAAGATCATTAAGTGCCCTTCTGGACCTCCAAGCCCCCACCCCAGCCATCAGCATCTACCAGCACCCCTCTGTCCTAATCAGCATGACTGGGATAATTAAGCCGAACTCCTCTAATGCCTAACAGGGAAACTGCCTTTTATGGCAAGTTATTTAAATTGGCTTCTCAAAAACGAACTGCCTGCTATTGCAGCCATCTGGACTGAACTCACCAGGACTGTAATCTTCCAACTTCATTTTGATTTCATTCCAACGTTTCAGAAAGAATATGTGTGTAGTTTGTCTGAAAAGTACCTGCGTTCTTCACTCCAACACCTTGTGCAATGCTTACAGGGGGGATAGGAGAGAGGTGCTTTGTTATAGCACTGCTGCAGTAGAACTGATTCCTATTCATAAACTGCCCAACATGTGTATAACTTCATTAAATTTACTAGGTATCTCACTTGTGGCTCACTGATACCTTTTGTAGTAACACTAAGACTTCTACATTTCATTGCTCACAGTATTAAAAGAAGTCAAGTTTTATGCACAAGTATTTAGTGTATGAAAATAAAATTTCAGTAAATGCACAAAGGTTTTCTTTTTTCTTTTTTTTTTTTTTTTTTAGAAAAAAAATAACATTTTATTCATTAAAATGTTTAATTATAACAAGAACAAAGAACAAAATGAGATAATACAGAAACAGCAGAATACATATGATTAAATGAAGAAAGGTTTGATATATGAAGTAACACTTCTAGCAGAATGAATGACTGAATTGTATAGGTAGTCCACTGTGTACGACATTTCTTACTTTCGTCAGTACCATTCTATCATTCTCTTACACTGTAAAACCCCATTACCACTGAGATTTGGCATTGACAGATGCTGCTTTCTTCATATAACAAATTGAATTTGGGTGAAAAATTCAGTTTGTTAGTACCCTGATACTAAAGCACATATTAAACTGACATAAATGTTACTGTATTATACACAAATTCTAAAAGATTCAAAATCCTTATCTGACAAAGAAACCATTGTAGCCATGTATTTTTCTGCATTCAGAATAGTCAAATACTCCAAGCAAAAGTATATATTTGTCAAGGGCTGTTCTGCAAATTAATCAGCTAAAATAATACTTAACAAACTCTAAAGATATTTTTAATATCTTTTGTTGTTGTTGTGTCACAAAGCCACCCATGTCTTATGCAGGACAGCTCTTGCACCCCTAATTTAATTATTCTTACTTAAGATAGCGGTATCATGAGAAAATAATAAATCCCCCATGGTAAAACATTTGGTTTTGGGCATCCATATATCACAAACTTGGCTTCATTACTCTCGTTTGTGACCAATGGAATGCATGACCCCCTAGTAGCACATTGACAGTGCCTATAGATCACAGTTTCAGAGACTTTTCTCCAGGAAAGGTTGATATATCCTGTTAACTTTGTTACCTCCTAAAGTATATATACTTTCTTTTGGCTTTTCCCTGTTAGGGGTCGCCACAGCAGAACTCTGGTCCGCTAATGATTGGCAGTGGATTTTTATGGTGCCAAGTTGCCTGCCTGATGCCCAACCTTCAAAGAAGGCACACTCATTCACGTTCGCACCTACCTGCATGTCTTTAATGTCACTCAACTGCGGGGAGGACATACAGAGTCCACACAGAAGGAGCTCCAGCAGAGAATCGAACAGGAGAACCTCTTGCTGTGAGGCGACAATGCTAACTGCTACACCACCATGACCTAAAGTACATATTCTATATCAGTTAAATTGTCATTACAAGTAAAACAGCAAAATTCTTGGTATTGTGCTTAAATGATTTATTCAGAGTCATGTGAATGTTGTAAAATTACTGTTTAACATCTTAATGTAATACTACTGTCATCCCTTTCAGAAGGCAGTGGTTTTCTTGTCTTTCCTCGTTCTGTCTTTTGATTACTGTTTTCCGTGAAAGAAAACAATAACACAAAATATTACTTTTGCCAGTTGCAATTATCCATAACTATATGTGTGGCAGCACAATTGAAATATAAGACTATGTTTTATTCAACCTTAGTTTATAACATTGAGATGCCTCATGGTCACAAAAGTCTTGGGTGTAATAATGCAGCATGAATTCCTTAGTCATGCTTATACTGTCACTTATCAATGAGGAAGAGCAATAAAAGTTAAATCATTAAAAACATTAGCACACCTTCACACATTAATAATGGAGGTGAATCCAAAAAGGCCACTATCAAGGACAAAGCCTACATCTGTGAAATATTTTGCATATCTCACTGAGACGCTATTATGCATGCATTCTGCAGGTAGGAGGAACAGTAATGTTAATCATAAGATAAGCTGCTGTGTGAAAAGTTTACAATGACCTTATTATAGTTTCCTCAACTGTTATGTGGCTTTATCTATAGGCCATTGTAAAATCTAGACAGAGGACAGGCACTATTGCAGATGTTAAGCTGATACTTTCAGTAGCTGAACTTTTTCCTTGTAGCTAGAATAAAAGAACAGTTAACTGTTTAAACAACGACAAAGAGTTTTAATAATTATCTTCACTATTTATTTACATAAGAGTCTGAAAATCTCATATTTCATGTTTTATTTTATTATTGTCCTATTTTGATGCTGTGTATGCTATATCTTTTCACATCTCATCTTTTACATTCATATATTTTATTTTGTTCACTGGTAATTCATTTATGTTCATTTATTCATTTTGTATTTTGTATATTTTAATGTATGTAATTATACTTTTTATAGTGAGTGACTAATTTAATTGTATTGTTATAACTGCCTCTACACCTGAGAAATTATTGAAAAGGGTACTTAGACCAGCTCATTTCACTGGTTAATAAAGTTAAAAAAATAAGTAAATACGCACTGCCATTCTACAAAGAATTTACGGAGTACAGGCCACACAGTAAGTTAGGCACTTCCGCATCACATAGGTCAAGAGATATCTGTATGATGTTACTGTGTTAATATATTAAGCAGTTAAGTTTGGAACAAATGCTTCATCCAAAATTTTTGAAGATTTTGTTTCAGTTGGTATTATATACAATTAGATAATATGTTAGGAAACCTTCATGAGACACATTGAATCTGCCCAAATTACTGATGTTTGGCTATGTTTTTTTTTTTTTTTGTCACAAGGGCAGAGTTCCATCCTGACCTCCAGCCACTGCCTGTGTAGAATTTCCAGTATGTGGTCGCAAGGCCATTGTTGTACCCCATTCAGTCTCTGCATTTGAGGAGCATGAGCTGTGTCTACATGTCTACCATTAAAACAAATGTGTTTTAAAGTGGACATAGAGCACTGTCAGGGGTGAATTTTGTTCTCTGTCATTTTTGTTATTTTTATGGACAGGATATCTGCCTGCATGGTCTAAAGAGTGTCTGTTTTAGGGACATGAGAGTTGCATTTTTCTTCTTTAAGGATAATGTTGTCCTCTTATACTCAGGTGAGTGTGATACCTACCCCTACCATGCATTGAAGCTGTTTGCTGCTGAATATGAACTGGTTAGGATGAAAGTCATGGTATAAACCTAGAACAGAAAAGATTGCTCTCCATAGCCAAGGGGAAATTAGCTAATGCAGATAGTGGAATTTAACTATTTATAGTCTTTTTCATGAGTGGAGGTCAAGTAAAAAAGGAGATTGGCCAGTGGGTGAGAGTAACAATGGGCATTGTTGGTTGAAGTAACAACTGAAACATATGATGCTTTCAGTTTAATGGTCAGTCTGTGTCCTCATCCTTAACTATAACAGAAAGACTGAGATCACAGATACAAGCATGATGCAGTGAGGAGCTCCACAGTCTAGAAGTATCTCAGAGTAGAACTGCTCCTGTTCTTGCTTAAGAGGAGTCAGTTGAGGTGATCTGTGAACCTGGTGACAATGTTCCATAGATACCTCCCATGGGAGGTATTTCACACATGTTGTATGGAGAGGAGGCCCCAGGACAGACCCATGACATGTTGTAGTGATTATATCTCTTAGCTTCCATGGAATCCCCCAGGTCCCAAAAAATGAATTGAAGACTGTTGCTGCCGAGAAATAAGTCTTCCCTGCTTTTGTCTGCCTGCTACCACTGCAGCCATCACTAGGACAACTGGTTCAGAAAATGGATGGATTGAGTTTAGAGTTTCAGTTCAACCTGTTTGTCTTTAAGAGGTGGAAGGAAACCAAAGTACCTGGAGAAAACCTCTGTAGATAGCAGAGAAGATGAGATCTTCACATAGACTGTACATGTTACCTTTTTACACTGGTTGTACTGTAGGGATTTAAAATGCCTCAGCCAGGAAATCTGCTTGATTCAAAATCAGTGGGAATGTGGAATAGTGTACTTGCTAGATGATAAAACTGAAAAACGAAGAAGTAATAAAAGTGAAAGAAACATCACAATTCCATGTATTCTTTTCCTGTTTTCTATTCCTTGTTAGCAAAACTATGAGTGGTCAAAATAGAAGTAAATGTTGAAAAAAAGGTGCATTTTTAGAGCATTTTTGCTTCTGGAGCCTTTGTTCTGCCATTTTACTTAAAAGGAACATGCTTATAGGAGGAATAACATTTTCATATGAATAGCAATACTTTTGGAGATGCCACTTTGAGTATAACATCGTTCTAGGGATGTGTTACTTTTTCACCCGGATATCATGGCTATTATGGATGGAGCACTACTCTGTAACATGTAAATGAGTAACAGCAGAGTATAATGCTAAACAGATAATTTACTTTGCTTAAGGCTTCAAGAAGGAGTAAGGCCATTAAGGATACCCCTGATCAGGAGTATAGCCATAATTTTTGATACAGTACAGTAGTTTCAGAATGTAGTTTCCCCTTTTTAAATGTAGTCTCCCCCTTAAAAATAAACAGTTCATGTTACTGAAAAAAAGTCCTTAGGCTAAAGCAAAAAAAAAAAAAAAGAATGTGTGTGTGTGTGTGTGTGTGTGTGTGTGTGTGTGTGTGTGTGTGTGTGTGTGTGTGTGTATGTGTATTTATATATATGCATACATATATATATATATATATATATATATATATATATATATATATGTATATAGAAACTAGGTTAAGAAGGGACATGATGATTAATGATCAGCAGTATGGTTTCATGCCGGGAAAAAGCACTACAGATGTGATGTTTGCTCTGAGAGTGTTGATGGAGAAGTACAGAGAATGTCCACAAAAAAGTCTATAAAAACACAATGCAACTCCTTTTGACATTCTCTGTATGTATCAATAAGGGAGACCTTGTGAATAGAACTTATCAGGCAGAACTTAAGTGGATTTTCTTACAAGCACACTATCACCCTGGGTTGAATGATAGTATATCTAAACAACCTACCCTAAGAGCAAGACTTTGAAAAAAGAAATAGGCTGTATGTACAACTCCTTGCTATGTCAGTTTTATTAGATACATTTTATTCAGCATCTACACATTTTTAATACATATATGTACATTTTGAGGTGTTTATATTTACATTTATCTTGATTTTGCACATAATATATGGTTTTATGTGATATATAGTGCTTGTAGCTTTAAATATGTATTTGTGTAGTTACTATGGCAGCTAATAACACTAGATGCACTTTGTTCTGATTTGCTGATTGCGACTGCTTTTGCACTTTTAAAATTGTAATTTTAAAATGCATTTTAGATCTGATGAAGCTTACCGCGAAAGCGCTTATCTGTATTTTATTTTGTCATTAAAACTTGTGTTTTACATCTGCTGTGGACTACGTTTTGCTTGTATATATATATATATATATATATATATATATATATATATATATATATATATATGTATATAAAATGACTCTCTGTCATATGATCAAAGTTTCAAAACTTTGAAATTCTTATGATCAAGACCATAGGATCGAGGTTTTGAAACATCAAACGTTTTGAGTGGAGAGCACAATACAGCATGGATCAAGAAATTTACCTTTTGCATCACTGTAGTCAGATCTCGGAGTTGGTATATTTAATTTGTGGAGGGTGTAGGGGATGCAGGGGGGCTTGCTCCCCTGCAAAAATCTAAAAGAAAAAAGTTTTTGTTTTTATTTTTTATTTATTTTATGTTCGATGTTTCAAAAGTTCAATCATTTGGTCTCAATCATATGAATTTTAAAGTTTTGAAACTTTGATCATATGATAGGGATATATATATATATATATATATATATATATATATATATATATATATATGGGTCTACTGCTTTTCATCAAATACCATGTATTCGAAAAAGAGCAGTAGACCGCTCAGTTACGCGAAAGTGCATTTATTCAAAAGTGCACTTTCGCAAACTCAGCTTCTACGAATGGATCGCAGCACAGTGGAGGACAGCAGGAAAACATGCTATGTCCTCCACTGTGGTGTATCTGGACCTTAGGGTTAGGGCGCAGGTAATGGTAAGGGGATAGCCCTACTAGCTATCCCCTTACCATGACCCATGCCCTAACCCTAAGGTCCGTAACTACTGCACTAAAATCAGTAGTAGCCTGTTTGCTGAAGTGGGTTTGGCGAAAGTGCACTTTTGATTAAGTGCACTACAGAACCAGGTCTACTGTGTGAGTTGAAGAAGTGTATTTTCGAACTTATACAGTAGACCCATATATATATATATATATATATATATATATATATATATATATATATATATATAGGGCCTATGTCAGATAAATGAAAACGCAATCTCTCAGATGCTCATATGAGCAAATAATCATAACATCGAAATTTGCATTGTGGGAGGCTGTGCCCCCCACACCCCCCACTAAATATATATTCCTACTCTGAGGTCGCACTACAGTGAGGAAAGGGCAAATATCCCACTCTTCACTGTACTGCAATCCCAAACTACCACTTCCGATGTTATGATTATTCGCTCATATGAGCGTTGGAGAGATTGATTTTCATTTATCTAAAGTAGACCCTATATATATATATATATATATATATATATAGATAGATATAGATATATATATATGTGTGTGTGTGTGTGTGTGTGTATAGTATATAGATGTATGTAGTACTCTACACTAAATGAACACAAGATCGATGTCCGCAACATCGGCATCAAAATGATCATAAACAGAATGTTGACAAGAGCTGCATGCTGAAAGGATTAATTACAGAGCAGGCAAAACCAAAAACAGGTGTGTTTGTAGAGGGGCAAAGCTCTCTGCACCCTATGCATCTCCTGCTAATTCTGCATATGTATGTATATATACTGAGATTGCACAATCCTCAGGGAGAGGAACTCAGGACTGTCAGTCTCACACACGTCAACCATTTGTTTCAGGCAACCAAATGGTTTCGCCAAAACAGATGTCAAGTTTATGTCCATTTGACCAAATGTAATAAACCCATGGATACATAGATGAATCACTTTTATTTGATTGAATGACCATTTCAGCGAATGACAAATCAATTGAAAACCCATTTTTCTGAATGACAATTTGACTGAAATTCCATTTTAATGAATGTGGTATAGTCATAGTTCTGCAATGCACAAGAAAAAATAGATTCATAGGTATATACTAGGCTAACAACCACCCAGGAGTTTATATGTCTAGCCGCACAAACCCACCCAATTGTATCTCCATGTACCTTGGAGGGTCTTTTTGGAAGGGTATGTTAGTTAAGAGGTAGCTAAGGGTTTTGTGGAGATGGGGCTATATTAGTTAGGAAATATTTTCCGTACTGTTTGGTCTCAGGAAATATTCTACTTACTGTTGGCCACTGTCCATCAGAGACATGGGGGCCAGACTGCAGGTGAATTTTCAGTTTCCCATCAAATGGTCAAAGTTACATTTGAATAGGGTCAGCTATGAACTTTGCTCCACTTGGATGGGGAACCTGTTTCATAGTACTGAGATCCTTTGAGACACATATTGTTCTCACCAGCATGTTCTTTTTATGTCACAGGCAAAGTTTAAATCTTTGGCTCTAGTGTTTCTGATGCTGTTCATGTTGCAGATGTGCAAAAGTCCCGTCAGGGCTGGATCTGAAGATGCCTTGCATGCCAGGCATAGGCTGCCTCTCAGTAATCTGTAAGAGACTGACTGTACTGATAGGGCCTTAAGGCGATCTGTATAACATAATGGATTCTTCTGATGGAGAACCTCTGTTGGTTTTCCAACTCTTGCAAATGTCTGATCATGTGCATGCAGAAGTAGGCATTGTAATTAGTGATGGATCTGCTAAGGACACCATACCCTTATTTATAAGTTGGAAGACATAAATGATTTTCTTACTAACTTGGCTACGTATTGGTTGAAGGCCAGATTACTGTCTACATATGTTCCCAGATCCCTAACTACCAGATAAACTCTTAGGGGTGTTTTACTGATGTAGTAATTCATTTGGGTGATTGTTTTCCCAAAGGGGACTATAATGTATTTCTTTGAGTTGAGTTTTAATCTGTTAATTTGGCACCAGTCATTTTTGTGTGATAAACCCTCTAGCAGGATGTTAGTGTAGTGGGATGAATCTATGATAGCTCCCAATTTACAGTCATCTGCGAACTTGGTGAGCCAGAGGCCTTTGAAATTAGCTTTGACTTCCAAGAAGTAGATGCCAAACAGGAGCAGGCCCAGCATGGAGCCCTGAGGTACTCTACTAGTAACTTGTCTCTTGGTGGAGGTGGCCTCACCAATACTGACTTCTTGAGTCCTGTCTGGGAGCCAACTGGCAATCCAATGAGTTATGAATGGATTTATATCTAGATCTGTGAATTTGTCAACAATACCTGAGTGGGGTGTTGTATTGAATGTGTTAGCCAAGTCAAGGTAGGCAGTCTGCACCAATTTCCCCTTATCCATTACCTCTTATATAGAGTGTATGAAGAAGCTTTAGCTGGTGCTTCAGGTGTCCTGTATATATTCACTGTTGTTGTGGTTTCTGTATGGGCAATGGTAGTAATTCCCTATGTATGGTATTTTCAGTTTTTTTCACTGATGTGCAACCATTGAGTTAGTATATTTATATATGAGGCATGTGCTGTGCAGGTGGGGTTGCCTCCATCCAAAAGGAATTTTTTAAGGTGTATTTTCTATAATGAAGTTTGCTATAAAATGTGTTTGTGCATCAGCAGAGATTTACTGTGTGTTTTTTTTTTCTCTCTTTTCTACACTTTTGTGCATCCATGGAGTTTGTAAATTTAAGTAAAGAGATAGGATCCCCTGCAAAATATGTCTTTTTCAAAATGTTTCCCTTGTGTATTTTTGACTGTATCATATTTCAGTTATTTTGAATTCGATTAAATTGTCTTTCAGCCATTTTGACTGAGTGAATTGTTTTTCAGTAAAATGGTCATTCAGTGAATTGCCATAAAATCCATAGCCTGCCAGATCTTATTTTAATTTGAATTGTAACATATTTAATTGCATAAAATATAGAGGATTGTGAGTGGGTCATCAATCCTGAGTTATTATGTGTTCAAAACAAGGATGCCACGGAATTCATCTTGACAGCAAATCTTGGCATCCATGTCAAGAGCACATAATAGATTCTTAGGATCTAAGAGCCGATATTAGTTCTTTATAGTGCATGGAGCTTTACCTGCTCCATGTACTAGTAGTTACAGTAAAAAAGAAAAAAAATGCTAAATGTTTTGTTGGCTTTCAAAGCCGCGTTGCCAGAAAGGCAGTAAATTTCAGTCACTTATGTTTACACTCACATTCCATGCCTCTCACTGGTTTACTAAGTCCATTGAACATGTGGGAGAAGCAGACATATGTAGGTTTTGTGGAACCGAATTGGAAACAGTCACACACCTTATTGCTGGTTGCGACTCTCTAATGGCAGAGGGACTGTATACTGAAAGGTATAATAATGTGGCAAGATTGTTACACTGGAGATTGTGCAAACATTATGTATCGAAGTGACTGAAAAACACTGGAAACATGAACCACAGAGAATCATAGAAAATGATGAAGTTTACATCACATGGGATCACCCAGTACCAACAGTTCAAAAGATAGATGCTAGAAAACCGGATATAGTGGTCCAAGAAAAGAAGACAAAAGTAGCATTGATCAATGAAATCACCACACCTAGTGACTACAGTGTCTTGCATACGGAGAGACACAAAATCATAAAATACCTTGATCTGCAGGCAGAAATGAGAGCCATGTGGAAGAAAGATACCCAGACAGTTCCAATAGTAGTAGGAGTAGCTGGTCTTGTAAAAAAGAATTTACAGTCGTATTTAGATATGTTACCAATTCATGTAACACCATACGAATTGCAGAAGGAGTTATTGCTGGGCACATTGCAGGCACTGCGAAGATCACTTTTGGCTAACATCAAAGAGTGAAACAATACTAATTTCATGAACTTTAATCATACTTTGACATAGGAATGGGGTCCATTCCCATGGTATCAGAAATCCAAAAGATTTGGAGAAATTAAAAACGGCAAAAACTCAGATTTTCACAGAATGTCCAGATTTTTGCCTCATATGTTTGGTTCGTTCCTCATAAAGTCCATGGTTTTTGGACAAATTAATAAAGTCTGAATTTATAAAATAATGAAAGACATTTGCATTTCAGACTTCGTATTCTTCAGAAAATGTAGCTGGACATGCATCATGTTATTTTAGTAACTTTCTAAGTTTATAATAAGAAGCTGGGGACTTGTTACTGATGGATAGGAGAGAGAAACCATTATTTTATTTTGTCACTACCATTTGCTGGTCAGTACTGGCAGTTTACTGCCTACCTCAAGACCTGACATTAACAACTTAAGCAGGGGGTGCTTAACATTTATTAAGGTCAGGATACACCACTCTAGCTCTTAAGTGATTTGTCTTTTCCTGAATAGTAGATCACAGTAACCATGCTCTTTGCACTACAAATATATTATTCTTATATTCTTAAAACTATTCTTAAAGAGTGTATAATGTGGCATACATGGTGATGAGAATTGCCCATTCCCAAACATTTCATATTTCCCAAAAGACTCAAATATAATTTCACCTCAGCAGAGAAGGTAAAATTCTGATTAAGCTTGTGTGAATGTCTGTAGAAGATATAATACTTTCGTAGCGACTAGTTTACAAATAAGAAGGTATAACGGGTATGCATATTTAATGGGGAATCTTGATAACTTCAGTACTGCCTAGTCACCCCTAAAGTGGTATGCTCCAAGATGTCTCTCCTTGACTAAATTAGAGTATAACATAGTGGAGAAACCTTGTTTAGCTTTTCTGATCTCTACACAATCTGTATAAAGGGTAATTAGATCTGAATCAGGGAGCTGGTTCATAGTTAAACAGTAGATGCTCATTCTATTCAATACTCAGCAGGTATTGTGGGAACTTTATATACTTGACAAGAGTCTTCCACTTAGCCTTTACAGTGACCTGTGGGCCCATTAAAGAAGAAAGAGTATCAGCAGCATATAGAGATAGCTTCTCCAATATGTTGTTTATCAAGGAATGTCTACAGATGTGGTTCTGACATGCAGCATGAACTAGAAGACCACTAAAGTGTGTACATAAATACAGGAATATGAATGGCCTTTCACTGGACCTCTTAACATATTTGAATTGGGAAGTCCCCCAATCATGTTACAACCTTCTTTAGAACTAGTACATAGGTATGAAGTGAGTGATTATCTTCAGTGGAAATCTACATTGTTCTGTAGCATCCAATACAAATGGCCAGTTAAAAGAATTAAAACCTCAAAGGTGCAAAATGAGAGACCAGGATACTTTCCACAACCGATTTTATTGTTCAATGAATACGAATTCAAAACACGCCAAAACATAAAAAAACCATTAACGCCTTAAATGTTCACCACAGTGTTTTCGTCTTGTTACATAGACTTCCTCAGATGACCAACATTTCAAAAAAAACCTATATTTAAACTAAAGAAATTACATAATTAAGTGATTGTTGAACTGCCCTCAGTTTTAATGGTTTAATGGTAATAAATTCATTTAAACCTGGGGGTTGGTCAGCTTGGAGAGTTATTTGCCACCATAGCTCTCTAAACTCAATCATATCTTCCCAAGGACCCCCCCTAATATTGAGCTTAATTTGTTCTAAAACCATAAATCCATAAGTGGCATCTTTACATTCTTTACTGTGTTTGAATAGGGCATTAGTTTCTTTCCTTGCTAATATTTCGTAAGTGTGTTCATATATCCTTTTTTTAAGCTTCCTCTCGGACTTGCCCACATAAAAAGAGCCACAAATTTTACAGATGGCCAAGTATATTATCCCCTTGGTTTCACAGTTATAATAATCTGTGCTGCAAATCCACCTATTCCTACTCACCAAATAATACCTCTCTACATTGAGAATGTGTGGACATTGATTACATCGGCCACATTTGTAGGTACCCAATCTCCCCTTGTTAGTCATTTCTCCAAACTTATTTTCTAAAATACCCTTAATACTGTTAGAATTTTTGTAAATTATTTTATGCGAAATGTTGGCAAGATTCTCTAAATCAGAAATAGACACAAATCTTTGCCACTCTCTCAAAAATATCTTTTTAACATGATTGTTTACACCATTGTATTCCAATATTAAGGCTTGCTCATATTTTTCACTTTGATCCTCTTTATTAACTTTATCAAAATTGTCCCTACTATTCATAATAGGTTTAAACTTAGTTAATCTTCCTTTGACCACTTCTTCTCTTAATCTGGTTACAAAATTCAATGGGTACCCTCTCTCCGTAAACATCCTTTGAAGTAGCTCACATTCCATAAAAAAATCATTCTGTGCACTTGTCATTCTGCTACCTCTCACAAATTGTCCTTTGACAATATTTTTCTTATGGTGCATAGGATGTGCACTTTCATAGTGTAGGAATGAATTACAGAAAGTCAGTTTTCTATATATTCTACTTTCAAAATGTGTGCCTTTTTTGTATATTTCTATATCTAGATATAACAAATTATGTTCAGAAATGTTGTGCGTAAACTTTAAAAATTTGGTTGTATTGTTAATATAGGTCATAAATTCATTCAATCTATCTTTACCTGCAGTCCAGAAAATTACTATATCATCAAGAAACCTACGATATAATGTCCAACAATCTTTAAAACCTGTGTTAAATATATATTTCTCCTCCCGCTTAATTAAAATTAAATTGGCGTAGGTGGGAGCACAAGCTGCACCCATTGCTACCCCCTGCGTTTGTTTATAAACTTCACCATTAAAATATATAAAATTATTTTTTAAAATTAGATCCATTAACCATGTACAAACTAATTTTTCATTTTGTGTTAATATTTTATCTTCATAAACAACCTCTTCCAACATCTCCAGTTAAAAGAATTACTTGTCAAGTGTTCATCATGAGGAATATTACAGAAGGCTGCTGTATTCCTTTAAACTAGACAGTCTCACAGCAACCATCTACTAAATAAAAAAGGCATGTTGCCATGGATATGAACTTTCTTGCTATCGTCATTAACAGCTTAGTGAATCTGGGCATCTTGAGACAATGTAGAAATTGCCTCATGTTCACTGGCAATCAGCTAATTCTCAAGCAAACTGATAAGGTATATGAGAGGTGTATTTACACAATGTCATGATTCAAAGCAGACACAGACCCACGTATGCTGAGGCACTTAAATGTAATCTTCCTAAACCTCAAAGACCTCCTAGATGAAGCACATATAACAAATGCCCTCAGCAGCTCTAAATGCACTCTTTCAACATAACACCCATATCAATAGCTACAGCCACATCTTGTGGCACCTATGTTTCACGTTCATGAGGAAAGCCACCACACAACCAAACATTATGGTTATTGGAGACTCCATTATAAGTCACACTGATGTCTCTCTCACAAGGCTAAGTAAGGAGAAAGTCACACTCAGGTGCTCATCAAGGGCCAGGATCTGCCATATCATGCATGTCCTCAGATCATTGAATCACACATACAAGTATGATTCAGTCATAGTCCACATGGGTGTAAATGACCTGAGAAGTACTTCAAGACCTACATGCTATTCTTTCTCTGTTTATACCAGATGTTGTAATAACTGAGACCTGGCTAAAACCAGCAACTAGGGATGATGAAATTCTTGCATCTGGATATAACATTCGGGTCTCCTTCACGTTGTCGTAAGCTGACAATATCGAGTGTGATATTGTCGGCACAACAATATCGAAAGTGAAGAACATTGTGCAAGTAAATGGAAATCTCCGTAAGGGAAGATTTCCATTTACCTCAATGTAGTGTGGTCTGGGAGATGGTATATTTAAGTAGGGGGTGCAGGGGTGCTTGCCCCCCTGCCTACGCCATTTAGTTTTTTTTTTTTAATTTGTTTTTTTTTTACGTTATTCAATGTTTTACTTAATCGATCAATAAAGTTTGACCTTTATTGATTCGATTAAGTAAACTTTCGATAACGTGATATAAACGCTAACATTCTTAGGGCAGACAGAAAGGATAAAAGAGGAAGTGGTATAGCCATATTATTTAAAAACATCCTCAGTTTAGAAGCCATTAATCACAATACCCCCAACTTTAACAGTGCTGAAATGATTTATGCAAAACTGAAAATAAATTCTAACAAGTATATAAACATAATTGTAATCTATATACCACCTTGAAACTACCTTCCAACTATGGAAAACATATTACATTGGTCCTCAAAAATCTCTGCCCCAGAAAACACTAATCATTGGCAATTATGACATAGACTGTTCAAGCTGCAACTCTCAAAACCCTACTAATCACATTACCCTTCATGGCTTCTTTCAAATTATTCAAATACCAACCAGAATTGATAAATCATCAGACAGACACTCCATCCTCGACTGGATCTTAACAAATGGACCTTCACTCTCCTTTCACTCTGGTTGCCTCCCAGATAGCCTCAGTGACCATCTCCCAACCTTTCTACTCAGATAGAGAGTCTACCCATCTAAATAGCCTTCCTACCAACTAATAAAGGACACAAAAAACTTTAACCCCCAGAATGTCATCTCTACCCACAAACTCTGCAACTGGTCTCCACTCAAATACCTACCCCTAGAAGAGGTCATGAAATACTTTAACTCTTCCTTCATAGATATCGTGAACATCCATGCACCACCCAGAACTATAAGAATTAAAGCCAACTATGACCCATGGCTAAGTAAGGAAACCAGGGCACTACTAATATCAACAGATAAAGCCTGGGCACAAGACCACAAATGAAGCTGCCAAACAGAAATACTGTGACCTCAGAAATAAGGTAAAAAGACAAGTTAAACTAGGCAAGACTAATTATTATTGCAACATCCAAACTGTGCATCACAAGAACCCACAAAAGTTCTAGTCAGCTAGCAATAAGATTCTCCTACCAGGAAATGCTAACACAACCCCCCCCCTCAACCACTGCCTTCAGTACAGACGACATAGCCACCCAGTTCAATAAATACTTTACCAAAACAATTTTAGCTCTTTAAAATAACTGTAACATCACTCATCCTTCAGTCCTTCCTATATTTAATAATAACAAAAATGCTTTTTCCCTTCTACCAGTCCCAACACATATATAAAAAAACTGCTCAAAAAACTTAAACCTACCACCCTAGCAACAGACAAACTGCCTGCTGACTGTCTTAGAGTTGCTGTGAAAGCAATTGCCTACCCTGTACCCATACTTATTAACAGATCCATCTCTGAACTCCAAGTCCCTGCTGTATGGAAAACGTCCCATATTATCTCATTACACAAAGGAGGCACATCAACAGAACTGTCGAATTATCGGCCAATAGCCATACTATCTCCTCCATCTAAAATTCTTGAAAGATGCATAAATAGGCAAATCATGCACTACCTGCTAACTAATAAACTACTATCAATACTCAGCATGGATTCCACCCCTGCCACAGCGCTACCACCACTCCTTCACTAATACTAATGGTCATAGAAACAATGGAAAATTCATATTTATATTTCTCGACCTTTCAAAAGCCTTTGATATGGTCTCACATATCAAACTGATCAATGTACTAGCTGACTAAGTCCAGCTACTATTGGATGGTTCCAAGACTACCTAACCAACTGACAAAAAGCTGTACAATGGCAACAAAACCTCTCTTCTGCTTGTTACCATAGGAGTACCTCAAGCATCGATCCCGGGTCCCCTACTATTTTCACTGTTTACTAACGAACTTCACACTTCAGCATGGCATGTTTCTGTCAGGCAGTGCACTGATGATTCCACACTAATATGTGCAGCTTCATCTCTACAACAACTACAACTAACCTTTCCTCAAAGGTGGCGACATGGCTATCGAATTCTCAACTAATACTAAACCCTAACAAAACTAAACTCATGATTTTCCAACCCACAAGGCACATTTCCCTCTCCCCACTTTCAATATTTTATCCTTGAACAACACCATCATTTCACCCGTGACCCACACTAAGTTACTGGGAGTAATTATTGATAGCAATTTAAGATTTGATATTCATATTGCACAAACAATAAAAAGTGAACAAAATGCTGGGCACGCTTTACAAAAACAAACAATATCTCACTAATAATACCAAAGCAACTATTCCTCAAACACATCACATTTGAACTCTTCTTTATGCCTCACCAAGTCTCATCAAACTAAAGAAATCAGACCTAGCTAAATTAGACTCATGTTATAACAAAATTATCAGGTTTGCCACAGACTCTATCCATTTAGGTCACACCACTGCATAGGACTGAAGAAACTTAACTGGTAATATCTTCCACACTACTCTACTACGCTACTACTCTATAACCAACTCAGCACAGCCCAGAAAATTCTAAACCAACCAGAAAAGACCCCTTCCTTCCAAAATCTCCGGCTCCCTTACTTTAGTAACCATAATCTATGTGCAAGAAATAAAACTCTATTGACAACAGTTAAAGTCAACAATTCTGCAGATGACTCCCTCTAGTCTAACTGTATCATCAAAAACTGGGATAAAATCCCTTCTGAAATAACAATTGTTACTAACCTATTCCACTTTTAAATATTCAAATATTTAATTATTGGCTATGCTCATGCAATACCCCTGGCTAAACATCAGCTCTCACCCAAAACTCACACAAAACAATTTTCCTACTTTGTTTCCTGTGTTACCAGAACTGAATGTAAACTCCATCAATTTACAAATTAGGTATATGCCTCCCTCATCTAGTAATTTGTAATAATTATAATGTTATCTGACTGTAATTGCTGCACAGAAATATGTGTACTATATGCATATGTTGTATATACTTATGAGAACTCTTACTTTAGCACTGCTCTGTAATTGTGTGCATTTTGCTATTTTTTATACATGTATATGTAAATGTTTACACCAAGTACTGCTCTGTAATTACGTGCATATTGCTAGTTTTCTTATATATGTAAATGTCTAAATTTTCCATTATGTGGAGCTTTTCTCCTAGGACCTCTGCTGGAAAAGGGCTTGTGTCCAGTAAGACTTTCCTGGTAAACAAATGTAAAATAAATAAATACCTCCTTAGACTATATGAAGACAGACATCATGGAGCTCTCTGAATATGTGTTTCAGGCTGGTATGAGCCTAGCTTTGAAAGCATTCTACCCTCTGCAAGGATGATGCCAAATATCAACAGAAGATGACAGACTAATAATTGTCTTAGTTTCTGGATCATTCCATGGGAGTGCAATACTTGTCAGCATGCAAGGAGATGGTCAACAAATCACTCTGCTTTGTCAGGAATAATTTCAGCTTTCCCCTCTCACATATAAGGCATCCTCTTGTACATCTGCAAAACAAAGAGTATCAGAAACACTAGAGCTAAGGACCTAAAGGTCCTAGATTTGATCTGAGACACCCCCCCCCCAAGTCCCATCTCTTTACCTCATTCTACCTAATAGACTCCTTCTGCACTTGTTTTTAGTCATTTTTAATTTAATTGCATTTTTTTAAACTGTTTGGTCTAACATTGCTACATACTCAAGTGTGCTAGCTTGCATTGCATTTGAATTGTTTTGACTGCTGTTTTAGCTACTTTTCTGTATATATATATATATATATATATATATATATATATATAAATCTAAGCCTGTTTCCTACCTTTCCTGTAACTAGTCCAGATTCAGATTTGTTGTATCTAGGACTCTATGTAAGCTTCTGAGCCCCCCCAAGCTTTCTGTGTTGCAGGGAAGCCTTCTAGCTTATCAGTGGGAGTGGTAAGCACTAGGTAACCTATCTACCACATAAGGAGTGGTTCTGGCCCAGAAATTGTAGTTACTGTCCATTTGGGCAGTTTTTCCATCTCTCTCAATTTTCTGATTTAAAAGCCTGCATTTGCACTTATTTCCCCCCTTTCATATAACTAGATTAGGCCAGATACAGATTCTTAGTTTTAGCACTTTAATTTGCTTATTCGTGATCATTACTTGTTCATAACTTGTAAGCACTAAATAACCTATAAATTATTATAGCACTCAACCTTCCTCATTACCTAGAGGGAAACAGTTTTGGTACTTACCTTTCTCACTTGCTTAGAGAAAAACAGCTCTTGTACTCACTTTCCTCACTTATCTAGAGCAAAATATTTTTTTATTGAGGCATTTCCAAGGGTCACTTCCTAGTGTTCTCTCCTGTCTATCTGATGAATCTGGGAATATTGGGGCAAATTGCCTCATGTACACAGACAACCCTCTCTTCCTACCACCCAACACTACAACCTGTGAGAGATGCACTTATCTAGCCAAACTGGAGGTAAAGCTCTCTCCAGCCAAGATTGAACTTGACAGTCAAGAGGAAAAGGTAAACACTTGCACCACACCACACCACACATCACATAGTCTCACTAAATCTACACCACCAAAATCCACACATAGAAACACAAAAACATTCGCGGAGGCTCTCAATAATAATCTCAAGCAACAGAGACCTCCAAAGCAGAAATGCAAGCAACCACCACCCCCCCAAAAAAACCCAAATGACACACAGCCCGCAGACTCAGTGTGCCACTCAACCACAGCCAATAAGGCAAAACAACGTACCCAACACACTAGTCATAGGTGACTCTATAGTCAGGCACACTGATGTCCCACTCAGCAGGCTAAACTAGGAGAAGGTTACTGTCAGCTGCCTGTCGGGTGCCAGGATCCACCACATAACCTATGCACTCAGGTCATTCCACAACAAGTGCAAATATGACTCTGTCATTGTCCATGTTGGTGTGAACGACCTGAGATGTACCTCCCTGGACTACATGAAAAGAGACATGGAAGAGCTCTCCG
Organism: Protopterus annectens; assembly: GCF_019279795.1. NCBI lineage: Eukaryota > Metazoa > Chordata > Ceratodontiformes > Protopteridae > Protopterus > Protopterus annectens. The sequence continues at coordinate 1,900,966,764 of NC_056737.1, forward strand.
ATCTTGTAGCCCAGGAAGGTATGACCCTAGCCCTGAGTAGCATTCTGCCATCACCCAGAATGATGCCACAGTACAAGGACAAAATGATTGACTTCAACAATTAGCTAAGCTTCTGGTGTCATTCTAAAGGGATCCAGTATCTGTCTGCCTGGGATGACATGGTCGACAGACCATGATGCTTTGCCAGAGATGGCCTGCACATGTCACCCCTGGGATTCCGGATACTGGCTAAGGTTATTGCCGCCCCTATAATGCCTTTTTTAGGCAAGGTTCAAATGACAAATTCACCACCGTAACAGGAACAGGCAAGCAAAAACTGAGGGTGATGCTACTCAATGCTAGAAGTCTAAATCTCAAAATGCAGTCACTCAAGGCATTCCTTAAAATAGAGAACATCGATAACTCTGCGGTGACTGAGACCTGGTTCAAGGCTCCAGAGACCACTCCTGCACTACCAGGCTATAACTCATACCACACTTTTCTGCCATGTAACCTGGACCAGAACACCAAAGGCAGAGTTGTGTCCATATTCATTAAGGATATCCACACCTCCAGACTAGTTGCTCAGCATAATGCAGCCGAGGTTATCTAAGTGCAACTAACTCTGGGCAAAACTGCAATCCAAACTGTAGCTTGCTACAGATTCCCCACCATGCCCCAGGCACTCCTCTTTTCTTGATGTACTGGAAAATATTAGGGTTCAACCAAACACCCTAGTAATGGGCGATTTCAACTACCCCACCATTAACTGGGAAAACTACTCATGTACCAACTCCTTTGCTCAAGGCTTCCTGGAATTCATAAACTTCAATGCCCTAAATCAACTTATCCACACCCCCACCAGGGGCAACAATATCCTAGATCTAGTCATTACCAACATGAGTGACCGGTGTTCCACACCTGAAGTCAACGCCTCATTGGTCGATCCGACCATAAGCTAATTACCCTAGATATCCACATCCTGTCCCCACCCCCCATTAAGAAAAAAATGGTAAAAAATTTCTCCAAAGCCAACTTCAAGCTTCTTAAGACAGAAGTGATGAACTTCATGGCACCCATGCAGATGGACAATACAGTTACGACTACTGACTCCTACACAATTTCACTCTATAAGCACTTACACGAGTGCATGGATCGTGCTATCCCAAACAGAACCAAGATGCTATCCTCCAAAAAAAGGAAGCCAATCTGGTGGTCCCCTGCCATAAACAAACTGTACAACAGAAGGAAGAAACTGTTGCAAAAGAGAGTAAAATCCCATGAGTGGAGGAGCTCCCTGGTCAGCCTCAGTAAGAAGCTGTGATCCCTGATAAAATCCTCCAAAGCTAGTTATGAAAACAAAATTGCCACTGATTCTAAAGACAACCACAAAGCATTCTATAGCTATGTCAAGAATCTCAATGGCAACACTCAGATCTGCTCTGAGTTATAGCACAATGGCACTAAATATACAGACCCAACTGATATTGCCAACATCCTGGCAGATAGGTTCAGTGCTAACATTACCCCCCCTCACCCCCTAAAGAGTCCATCTCTATAGCGGAAGAATGCAAAGTTCCTGTAATTACGGCTGCACAGGTAAAAACCACACTCTCCAAAGCCAAGAACACAGCATCCATGGGACCAGACAACATCCCAGGCTGCATTCTACATGAACTACAGAATGAACTGGCACCTCACCTAAGTACCATGTTCAATCAAAGCCTCACCTCAGGCTTTGTGCCTGCTGAATGGCGCATAGCGACGGTTATCCCACTCCACAAGGGGAGAGCCACCATGGACCCCGGGAACTACCGCCCCATTAGCCTGACAATCCTGGTCTGCAAAGTCATGGAACGTATCATCATGGAACTTATAAACAAAGACATTGGTAATCTCCAAACTCTGGACTCCACCCAAAGGCAGATCATGTCTTCTAAACCTGATAGACTTCTTTGAAGCAGTCACCAAAGCTGTAGACGAGGGGAAGGCGGTTCACACAGCCTATCTAGATCTTGCCAAGGCTTTCAACACCATCCCCCACTCTGGAATTATAGATAAATTCACTAAACTAGGTATAAATCCCTATGTCACAAGATGGGTTGCCAACTGGCTCACTAACAGAACCCACACTGTGGAAGGAGCAGACTCCAAATCCGACTACAAGTGGAGTACCACAGGGTTCAGTCCTGGGTCCTCTCCTGTTTGGTATCTACTTCTTTGAAGTACAGGCTAACACAGAAGGTCTTTGGCTAATGAAGTTCACAGATGACTGCAAACTAGGAGCCATAATCAAAACTCCTAATGATGTGGACACCCTACAAAAGGGCCTCACTGAGACAGATGCCTGGTGTCAAAGCCATGGCCTCAAGCTCAATGCCAAAAAGTGCATTGTCATCCCCTTTGGTAAAAACTCTGTACCCATGAACTACAACATAGGCGGTAGTATACTTAACACCGAAAGTGTGATAAGAGACCTTGGGACACAGGTGACAATAGTCTCTCCTTTGATAATCACATTGCCACAGTAGTCAGGAAAAACTTCTACGTGGCACACCTCATCACAAATGATTTCTCATCCAGAAAAAAAGAGGTCATTGTTCCCCTCTACTCATCACTCATTAGACCCATTATAGAGTACAACACCCCTTTTGGTATGTACCTCACAAGACATCTACAACAACTGGAAAGGCTGCAGAAATACCTCACAAAGAGGATTACAGGCCTCAAACAGATGCCCTATGCAGACCGTCTCAAAAAACTCCAGCTTTACTCTGTCGCATATCGCCTACTCAGAGGTGATCTCTGCCTAACATACAAAGCTATGTTAAACCCAGAGCTGTTGGGCATGCTCCACTTAAAGAAATCCCAATCCCTCCAAGCTACACGCTCTAGGGACCTAAACCTTGTCACCACAATAAACAGAACATGCCGGAAGGATAGATTCCTGTCCCAGAGACTTCCCATACTCTGGAATAAACTACATATCTATATCAAACAAAGCTCCTCATTAGCACTCTTCAAAAACAATCTTGATGATTGAATGGGAAATAGGAAATTCACCCTGGGGATCAGCTCTGTGGCTCTGCTCGACAGTGGCAAATGAAAATAATTTTCTTGGGTAGCAAAAGCCAGGGTACCTTTTTGGCTGGGCTTGTATAGGTCCCAGGGCCAATAGCCTAGTACCTACCTACGAACCTAACTTTGCCTGCAACATAAATAGAACAAGATGGAGAGACTGATATGTGTCGCAAAGGATCCCTGCACTATGGAATAAGCTGCCCATCTATATGGAGCAGAATTCACTCCTGATACTATTAAAAGAAACCTTGATCATCAGAATGGAAATCACAGATTCACTCCCAGTCTGGCCCATATATCTCTGATGGACAGAGGTAGACAGTAAATAAATTAATCCCCAACTAATTTAACCCCCACATAACCCTTAGCTACCTCTTTACTGACATACCTCATCATACAGACATCCAAGAAATCCGGGGACAAAACTGGGTTGGGTTGGACACTTAGGCTTGTAAAGACCCTGGTGATCATTAGCCTAGTATAAACCTATGAATCCTTGCCAAACTGAAAATCCTTCTGACATAACAAATCAAAACCAAGAAAATCTAGAGATGCTACTGCTCAGTACTAGGAGTCTAAACAAGAAATTCCACTCCTTACAATCTCTTCTCACCCTAGAGAATACTGATGTCTGTGATTCAAAGCTGCAGAGAACACACTGGTAGTGCAAGGCTTGGAGGTGTCTCAATTTACATCAAAAATAAATATACCTTATGGCTGGTCAAATAGGGTGAGCCACTTGATCTTCTCTGTGTTCAAAGCACCACTGGCAGAATCCCATACCATTTTTTACAAGCTACATGTCCTTCTTTATGACCCAGGAAACTCATTAACACATATTTAAGCTTACTTGAGAAAGTCACTATCCAACCCAATACGATATTCAGAAGTAACTTTAATTACTCCACTATTAACTGGAAATCATATATGACACCAAACATACAGGCACAGAGATTCCTGGATTTTCTAAACAAACTCCCTGGACCAGATTGTCGGTATGCTAACCAAGGACATAAACATACTGGATCTGGTACTCACTAATGTGGGAGAGTGCTGCACACCATCTAGTATAATGTCTTCTCTGGTAAGGTCAGACCACAAAATGGTCTCCTTTGAAGTAAAAATAAAACCCAGAACCTCAGCTAACCCTGGAGTGTTCAAGAATTACTCTAAGCCTAATGTCCTACTGTTAAGTGGTAATCTAGCAAAATGTCAAGCCCCCCTAAACCTTGACAGCACTGCTGCCTATGTGGAACTGTTCACAGACACCCTATAAAAGCATACTAACTGCATAGAGGCAGCTGTACATACCAGGAATAAGTACAGAACTAACTAAAAAAAAAAAAAAACAAGGCACCCTGGTGGAATCACAACATTAAGAGGCTGTATAACAGAAGAAAGAAAATCATGGCAAAAATTAGGAGGTGCAGCACCCAGCAGGATAAAAGATCTCTTCTCAAACTAAGCAAACAACTCAGAGGACAAATAAAGTCTACCAATGCCGCATTTGGGAGAATTTGGCCTCCCAGACCAAGGACAACCCCAAGGCATTCTTTAGCTATATATGCAACCTCAGAGGCAATACATAATTATGTGCAGAGTTCATTATTAATGGAGCCACCTATACTGAGCCAGAAGATATAACAAACCTACTGGCAGACAAATTCAGCTCTAACTTTACCACTCCCCCCACCCCAATCCTACCCTCAGGAAACACCATCAAATATAATTCCCCCAACAATGACTAGGAAACAGGCCTGAAATGCTATCTCTAAGCCCACAAATACTGCATCGATGGGCCACAGCAATATCCCAGGCTGCCATCTAAATTGCATAAAGCATGACCTATCAGGCCTCTGGAATAACTCTTTAAGCACAGCCTCCAAACAGGCTTTTTGCCTCAAAAATGGAGTACAGCAACTGTCATCCCTTTGCATAAATGCAGGCCATGTACAGTCCCTGGAAACTATAGACCCATAAGTCTCACTAAGCTCATATGAAAGGACATGGAAAGAATTATCATGGAATTGATAATTAATAATACAGGAAACCCTCAGGCACTGGACCCAGCCCAGTATGGTTTCATCAAGGGCAGGTCATGCTTTCTCTACCTGGTGAACTTCTTTGAGAAGGTTACCAAAGAAATGGATGAGGGAAAAATAGTTCACACTACCTACCTTGACCTGGCAAGGCATTTGACACAATAAGTCACTCAGGCTTTGTTGACAAACTCAATAGGATAGGTATAAACCCTTATATCACTTGGAGAATAGCTAGCCAGCTCACAGACAAGACCCAAGAAGCTAGAATTGTGGAGTTCACCTCTACAAAGAAGCCAGTCACAAAGGCAGTTCCCTCAGTGATCGATCCTGGCACCGCTCTTTTTTTGGCATCTACTTTTCTAAAGTAAGGGTCAATGTCAAGGACCTCTGGCTGACCAAATTTGCAGATGATTGTAAATGAGGTGGAGTTATAGAATCCCCCACAGATACTAATATTCTCCAAGAAGAGCTGTCACATACAAATAACTGGTGTCAGATCCAGGGACTAAAACTAAATGCCAAAAAATGTATAATTGTATCCTTTAGGAACTTGGCCACCCCTAGTAATTACCATATTGACAACACATCCCTAAGAGTCAATCCAATTGTCAGGGACTTGGGGACACACATAGACAGTAATCTAGCCTTTGACCATCATATCTGTATAGTAGTGAAGAAATCATTCTATGTTGTGCAGCTTATAAACAAATGTATGACCTCTAGGTACAAGGAGGTCGTTCTTCCACTGTATTCGGCATTCATCACTGATCAGACTGATCATTAAGTACAGTGTTCATGTGGTATAAACCTGACCAGGTACACCCAAAAGTTGGAACATCCACAGAGGTTCCTCACTAAAAGAATACAGGGCATAAATAACATGATCTATGCAGACCACCTCAAAGCCCTATCCCTGTATTTTGTCTCCTACAAGCAGTTCAGAGGACTTCTATGCCTGGCATACAAGTCATCATCAAAACCCACTCTGATGGACTTCCTGAATATCAGCAAAGCAAAGAGCACCAGAATTACCCATTCTAAAGACTTAAACCTTCCCTGTGATATAAGTTCCGTCTGCTGGGGAGATGGGTATGTATCACAGAGACTTCCCTGTCTCTGGAACAGGCTCCCAATCCATGTGAAGCAGAATTTCTCCCTAACCCAATTCAAATATAAACTGAACAATTGATAGGGAACCTGAAATTTACCCATGGTTTGGCACCTATATCTCTAATGGACAGAATCAGCCTGTAAATGGTTCTTCTCCCAGGCCCTTTCTTGTAAATATTTTATCTCCTAACCACCTGCTTACACTTATGAAGGATACCAGAACTTGACTGACATTGGGGATGCATGGCTAGGCTTAAAAAGGCCCTAGTGGTTGTTAGCCTAGTAAACAGCTATGAACTTATGATTACTTCTGGCTGGCTGTCGAATCATTCAGTGAGAAAATGAATGACTTTGTCACTTTGCCAGTTTAAGTTCATATCAAATAACAGTATGAATTTACCTCATGCAAGCTGAGTTGTAGAATAAAACAATCTAGAAATGTAATGGAAGGTAGGGGTGTTATATGCTCCAATGAGATGTGTAGCTTTGTGTAGTAGATATAAGTACTTCTACTAACAGCTAATCTGGGTGCTGATCATTTGCATTTTGGCTTACTTGTTTTACAGGGTAGAGCACTGATCTGCATGGACCATTTTCAGTCACATCCCAGGAACGTACTAGGGATGCTCACAATGTTGTTTGTTTTTCTTTTTTCCTTAGGAGTACAAATTCTATTGCTCTAGTTTCTAGCCTGTATTTTCAAATAGAAGGTTAAGGACTTATAGATTTATGCTGTGTAGCTCTTGCTTCATGTTGATATGATCCACTTTATTGTCAAACAGTTAAGTGAAGATCATTTTGTTTGATGCTAACTGACAGCAAAAAACTTTTTTGCTCTTGTTTTCCGTGGGACCTTTGGATCTTTACCCCATGCAAGGGGGAAGGCAATGAACTCCTCCTTAATATAATCTACTATAATTTCTCCAAACTTCTGAATGGTATTATAAACCTTGATCAGCAAAACTCTACTTGCACAATTGGTGCTGTCTGATCTTCACTTAAATGAGCAATGACCAAGTGATTCAATATGGCATCAAGAATGCAAATTTTATTGGTAGTATTTGTAAAGCTTAATATGAACCATTTTTAGACATTTGTGTTTTATAAGTATGATTTGAAATAAACTGAGGATTGCAATCTGCTAATAGGCCTTAGTTTAACTGAATCCCTGCTTAGAGCTATGATTTTTATTTTTTTGTTTACTTGTTTGGTTTCATTTACATTTATTGACAAGGAATGTGCAAATGGGATTTCCCTATTTACAGTTGAGTCCAGGAGAGAAAGCTTCAAGAAATATAAAATGCACACAGATGTTTACATAAAAATCACAAATGAATTGTGTTTATATACAGGAAATATTAATTTGATAAAAGTATTGGTTGTAACATTTATTAGAGAAACTAGAGATGAGAGGCATTCATTTTTTGCTAGACAGTAAATGAATGCAACGTGTCTTAACACATACGTATGTTCAATATCTGAAATAAAAAAGTTAACCTGTATAACATTTCATTGATTTTTCAGAGAATTAATGAATATCAACATGACACTTGTACATCTATAATACTGCAGAGATATATGGGGATGTGCAAAAGATTTTTCAGAGAGAATGGCACATAGAATAATGACTGCCAAAACTATAAAGTAAGCTTCATCAGTCTATAAAGGACTAACAATGAATTCTAAGCATATGATGCTACAGATTAATAATATCACTAAATGCAAAGTATTTCAGGTAATCTGTAAATTGCTAATCAGAAAACAAAGGTGCCCTGATCACGGTTTCAGTAGTATAAGGTACAAAATCACACCGCACTGACTATTCCATTGTACCCATAGATGCTTTTTAAAGATATTTTAACACCATGATTTTCAAAGATATGTATTAAAGTATGAGACAGCTTATTTCATAGTTTACAGCATGTAATGGGTAGTGTGAGAATCTCCATTTGTATATTTTGTTTTTGAGATTTTTGCTAACTGTTCAGTAGGCATTATAAATATTCTGTATCGTGCCACAAAAAATATAAGCCAAGGCAGAACACAAGGAAGTATACATCAGCTTATAAGGAAATGTCAAATGAAATGTAAAAGGGAGTTAGCATTTACTAAGATAAGAAATCTTTGGATGTACCCAACCTTTTTCCTATACGTGGTCTAGTTACTCAATGGATAGTTGAAATCACCCATCAAAAATATATTTTTTTATTTATGAGCAGTTCTTTAAGCACATTTAGAATCTTTATTGTCCTCTGGGTTCATGGAAGGTGATCCACAACAGGTTATGATTTGATAAATTGCCTTGCTCAGGTTAATTTGAAGCTATTTTAGTGTGTTTATGGGCCACAGGGAATTTTCTCTCAATACAACTGGGTCTCTGACAAATGTTTATACTCTGTTGTAGTTTCCAGCATATCTAAATATGTGGCAGGCACTGAATCCCAATAAATGTGTGTCAGGCACTGAAGCCCAATAAATATGTGGCAGGCACTGAATCCCAATAAATGTGTGTCAGGCACTGAAGCCCAATAAATATATGGCAGACACTGAAGCCCAATAAATATGTGGCAGGCACTGAGCCCCAGTAAATGTGTGTCAGACACTGAACCCCAGTAAATGTGTGGCAAGCATTGAAACCCAGTAAATGTGTGGCAACATTGAACCCCAGTAAATGTGTGTCAGGGGCTGAACCCCAGTAAATGTGTGGCAGGCACTGAACCCCAGTAAACATGTGGCAAGCACTGAAACCCAGTAAATGTGTGGCAGCATTGAACCCCAGTAAATGTGTGTCAGGTGCTGAACCCCAGTAAATGTGTGGCAGGCACTGAACCCCAGTAAACATGTGGCAAGCACTGAAATCCAGTAAATGTGTGGCAACTTTGAACCCCAGTAAATGTGTTCAGGTGCTGAACCCCAGTAAATGTGTGGCAGGCACTGAACCCCAGTAAATGTGTGCCAGGCACTGAACCCCAGTAAACAGGGAATGATATCTTTAAATTGAAACCAAGTCCTAACATAACTCCCAAGTTATAACACAGACATGGATGTGTATTGTGTTCAAGTTGTGGGAAAGCTTTCCTTGAGATATGACAATGTATTGTTAAGACTTCTGGCAATGAATAGGGCAATATTTTTGATGTGGGCCAGACTGGAATTTGCTGCAAGCATTTTTGTTACATGGGAATTTCCAGAAGGTATAATTTATCTAAAGCAGACGCATTCGATACTCAGGCTATAAACTGGTTCAGAGCCTATCTTACTAACAGACAGCAAGCAGTCCTATGGGATAATCAACTATCCTCCCTACTGCCTGTCACCCTAGGTGTCCCTCAGGGCTCTATTTTAGGTCCACTCCTCTTCTCAATTTTCATTAACGACTTACACTTAGCTATTCCACAAACTACATGTTTACAATATGCTGATGACTCAACAATTTTATGCTCAGCTAAGACCAGATCTGAACTTTTACTAAAAGCACAAGAAGCATTTAATAAAGTCGAGTCTTGGTTTCTTCAACGCTGTCTTCTACTTAACCCCCAAAAAACGAAGCTCCTACTATTTTCACCAACCCAAAAGCACACCCTTAGTGATTTCACTGTCCTATCAAAGAATGGTACTCACATAAAACCTGAATTAGCAACAAAACTATTAGGGGTTACTATTGACAACCACCTTACTTTCAATGAGCATATCAACAATACTGTAAATATAGTCAACAAAAAATCGGGTGCCCTCTACAGAATTAAGCCATTCCTCACTCCTTTAGCTAAAGCAAGTATTGCCCACTCCCACCTTATCTCCTCACTTCTATATGCTTCTACTATCTATACTCACCTTTCAAAAAGTAATCTCTCTAAACTGATTAAATCTTACAATAACATTGCTAGATTTGCCACTGGAGGACCATTTAGAACACACCATTGCCAGAATCTATCTCAACTAGGCTGGCTTGAATTTCAAAATCTACTTGGGTTTAAACAAATTAGATTGGCCCACAAAATACTTTACCAGCCAAGGAAGACCCCAATTCTATCTACCCTTATTACTCCCTACCTGAATCTAAACTCCCTGCGCTCCTCAAATAAACTACTCACCTGCACCAGCAAATCCAACAACAGGGCAGGTGATGCTCTCTTATCTAATGTAGTTGGGAAAAAATGGAACCTTCTTACTCCTGATCTCACCTCTATTTCCTCTCTAACTAACTTCAAACCAAAACTTAAAATATACCTAAAAAAACACTGGCTTTGCCCTAGTTGTAATCCTGACTAACTTCTGCCTTAGGCAATTATGTTAAACCCTCTTTCTTCTTTTATTTTTCACCATCAGACTTCTATGTCGGTGAAATCCTTAATAAATATAGTCCTTCGAATTTATTAGAAAATTAGATTTCTTCAAAGTCTATTTTTGCTGCTATTTTTCCTCTCAGTATATGAACAATGTTCTTTTTTGTTTATAATATTATAACTCCTAGTTCATCTTTTTTTTTCTTTATCTTTTTCTTTCTTTCTTCTTATCAAGGTTGGAATACTGTTAAAAATGTGCATAGATTCCTCATATTTTTGTCATTGTTATGCTTATATGTTTAAGTTAGTATTAACAAATTGTACAATTGGAGCTTATCTCCCCGGGCCTCTACTGAAAATGAATATTCATCCAGTTGGACTAGCCCGGTTAACAAATGTAAAATAAATAAAATAAAAATAAATAAATAAATAAATATTGGGCAGCAATTGCTTTGGCCTATATGCAGAATCCATAGAATGAAAGTTGCTGGTCATCATTGGTAAAGCAAATTTTCCCAACCTGCACTTACTTTATCCCCTTGAATGACATCAGCTACTTAGTCAAATGTTAAAGCCAATTATCTTCTCTTTGTATCTGGGCATTATTTTGGCTGAGGATAGGATTCCAGTCAGGGCAAGAATCTTATCTATAGTTGACATATTCAAAGCAAGCTGTAATATATATCTCTCTGCTTATCTTTCTGCATTAAGTGCCTAATATCAGTTGTACTTACATGAAGCACCCCCCACATCATAGTCATTTTTGCCTTGTCTGTTGCACTGTAAAGCCCTTGTGACATCATAGATCCCGGCACTGAAAAGGCAGCTGTCCTCCTGTCATTGTTCAGCCTTGTGAGTGTAGAATCAGTGTACATGATGAGGAAGTCACCAATTACTTGCGCATTTCTACTTAAACACACAGACTTTTTAGCCTAGTTACAGGGGAGGGGTTGGGTGGGATAGAAACTTTGAATGTTCTCTGGGAATGGTGCAGCAGTCACCCATGTTGGTGGAGACCAAGTCTAGTACATTATCTCCCCTTGTAGGGGATGAGACCAGCTGCTCAAATGCATTAGAATTGATGAAGTCAAGGAATTGTTGGGTGAGAGCATTAGTGCAAGAATAGTTCACCCAGTCTATGGTGGGGTAGTTGAAGTCACCAAGGATCAGGGTGTTAGGGGATACCTTGATGGAGTCAAGTAGGTCCAGGTAGGAGGAATGGGTGTCCTGAGTCATGGAGGGGGTCTATAGCTGGCTATAACTTGGATGGGTTTCTTGCCAACTGTCAGTTGCACCTGGAGTAATTCCAGTGCATCATTCTGGTAAACCACTCTGGAGGTGTGCCTGTCCTTAATGAAGATAGAGACTCCACCATCCTTAGTCTTTTCAACCTCATTTGGGGTTGGAAAGTGTGAAAGATATATAACCTGGTAAGGCAGGGTAGCTCTCCACAGCTCTGAACCAAGTTTCTGTGACTGCACAGACATCGGCATCTTCCAGTGCAAGAAGAGCCTCCAGTGAGTACATTTTCAGGTTAAGACTTCTAGCATTGAGCAACATGACCTTCAATTTGCTTTTGGGCAGATCATTTATGTTGGAAGATTTGTTTTTGGGACATAGCCTAAAAAAGGCACAATGGGGGAGGCAAGAGCCTTGGCCAAGATCTGGTACCTAGGGGTGACAGGTGGAGGCCATCTCTGGCAAAGCATCGAGGTCTTCAACCATGTCATCCCAGGCAGACAGATACTGGATCCCCCTGGAATGACACCAGAAACTAAGCCAATTGTTGAATTCAATCATTTTTGTCAGTATTGTGGTATCATTCTTGGTGCAGATAGGATGCTGCTTTGGGCTAGGGTCATACCTGCCTGGAACACATGCTCTAAGAGCTCAATCATGTCTGTAGTCATACAGTCCAGGGAGGTAGAAAGGTTAAATCTAGCTAGGAGATGGTCAATTTAGTAACACCATGTAACAAGGAAAGGTAGAGCAGAGAAGAAAATAGCAGGAGGTTCTGCTATGCAGCATAATTTAAAAATGACACATAAACGTCACAGTCAATCCAAAAAGCAACCATAAATTAACCTGGAGGAAGCAGAATGCCCAGAACACCAATAGCATACTTCCTACTATTACTAGAAAATAAACCAAAAAGTGTTCCAAATGAAAAAGAACTCTGATATAATAAGTAATATTCACTAAGTATCAATAATTGCACTTTTAAAGCAAATGAATGGAATTGGATTATATAAAATCACTTCCCTGTTGTCTGTGGGGCAGGCAAAAAGACCATATTGCACTACTAGAATGTATATTTTTGCTTATAATAGGTATTTTTGCTAGTAAGAAGTAACTTTCTTAGTTTAGCGTTCATTTTTGTTGAAGTCGTTTGGTATTATGTGTTCTTTTTATATATTGTTATAGGCTGGTGTCTTTTTCAGTATAACATTAAAGTTTATATTTTGGAAGATCGAAATAGATTGATACTCTTCTTCACAAGTGCCTGTATGGATACGATATCATTTAGCTAAAGAAGGAGATTTAAAAGGTTTATGTAGTTATACTTTTTTTAAATAGTGGCACTCTTTGCTCAACAGGAATGCAGATAAATGCTTTCCTGAGTAGTTTAATCAATTTGTTTTTGATAAGTGGCATTTTAGATTTATTTTTTCTTCATTTATTTATTTGCTTTGAATTTACATTTGGGCAAAGGGTGTCTAAGTCTTGTGAGCATAGTAATGGAAATGATTTGTAGGGGATCTGGTTGTTTTTGGAAGTGTCATAATAGCCTTACTCTATAAAGGTGTTGTTGGCTTTGAGATAAGTGCGCATGAGGTTGGTTAGATTTGAGGAAGATGTTACTGCATTCTGACTGCAAAACTGTTTCAATGATACAGTGATATGATTAATAGAACTATACTGTTTGATCTCTGAATGTGGCTGGAATAAAATGTAATATGCTTCCCAGCTTGCTTGGTTATCAGAAGTGAATAGAAATAAGTTTTGATTCCTACAGGATATTGTAGCCCTAGGTATGAGCGGTCAATTGCAAGTCCTCTGCCATGGAATGCTCAGACACCATATCCCACTGCCATGTGTCTCACCGGAGGAGGGCTGCAGCAGTGGACCGAAGAACAAACAACAAGATAGCTCAGGTGTCCAAGTTGCATTCTGAGGAACAATGAATAAAGAAGGAAAATAGAAATGGAATGCTTTTGTCCATACTTCTGTTAAAATAACAAATGTTGGTACAAACGTTTGCCAAAACATTTGCATTATTGCAGTATGCTTAGATTCTGATTGTCTGAACCACAGCACGTCCAAACTTTAATCATGCATTTGTTCCAAGACATGATACTTTTTCTGATAAAATCTAGGGTAAACACAGGTAAATGGTAGTAGTCACAAGAATTAACTGTGGTCTAAAAGGCTTATAAAATGTGATTAATGCATATCAACAATTACTACTGCCCATTACAGAAAGTAACCTCTTTGAAGGTCTACAATATCTTTTGTAACAGCTTGAGAATAGGGAAGGAGATGTAAAATATTTATGATCAGAGCTTAACCTAACATGTAACAGTGGGTGGTGTTACCTCAGACAACTGCAGTTTGGTCTCCTGTTCAAAAACAAGTAGAAGAAAGAGCCTTTTGTATCAGTTTTGCTAGCTCACAAACTACACTGGGCAGTTCGGACTAAATGTCCCAGGTAGCAGTGTTGCATCTACACTAGTGTGTAGTCCAGGCATTATAATAACTACTTAAATGACTATACTGCAGAGAAAAAACAAAGATTGGAATTTTGGAGATGATACACCGGAAATCATATATGTCTAGTTACAGAAACAGGGTCAACATGTAACAAAAGTGACTTATTGCATATACCACAAAATTAAAAGGACAGTACAGTGAAGTAGAAAAAAAACTACAAACTTCACTGTGTGATACCTTATAACTTCTGCAATACAGGTCCATGTGGATATGGGGGTATTTGGCATAATGATTAAGGTCTTTACCTCAAAGATACAAGTTAGAAGGTTTGATTGTGACCTCTGGTTATTGGCTAGGGTTATAATAGTCTGCAGACTAATAGCTTAGCATCTACCTATTCCATCCTAGTATAGTTTCATCAAGACAGGCCATGCCTACTAAACAAAGCTTGGTGGACTTCTTCGAGAAGGTCACTAGAGCAATGGATGAGGGCAAAACAGACCATACTGCCTACCTTGACCTGGCAAAGGCATTTGACACAATACAAAGCTCACCCATTTAGCCATAAATCTGTATGTCACCCAATGGATAGCCAAATGGCTCACAGATAGGGCATATGAAGTTAGAGCAGGGGAATCCACCTCCACCAAGAGACCTGTTACTAGTGGTGTCCCACAGGGCTCAGAACTGGGACCTCTCCTGTTTAGAATATACATCTCTGAAGTCAGGACAAATGTAGGGGGTTTTTGGCTGACAAAATGTGCTGATAACTGCAATCTGGGTGCAATTATTGAATCCCCCAAAGATGTCCTCCAGGAAGGTCTGGCACAGACAAATAACTGGTGTCATAACAATGGCCTAAAACTCATTGAAAAAATGCATAATTATACCCTTTGGGAAGACAACTACCCCAGCAAATTACAATACTGATAACATTCCATAATATTTGGTTCTACCCTACTCTAAGTGCAGATGTTTACTTAACCACTCAAAGCAACGCTTAATACCTACATAACACCTTTAGCGCAGCGACTGCCTCCATTTCCTATATTTAATAAACAGTAAAAGCCAGTACAAAATGTATTTAAGTACCTACTGAACAGAATCTATGCCAGCTCTTATGTATAGGCTTAAACCTCAATAGCGACTCACGAGTAGTCCATTGCAATACTACCTGATTACTTTTGTCTATGTATTTGAACTATCCTTGGACTAGGTACCTCTAAAAATGTTGTGCCCTGATCCTGTAAAAGTTGTTTGCTAGTGTATTATTTTTTAAATAGCAAATGCAGCTCTTTTTATCCCAGCTATCTGTCTGTGTTATGAAGAGGTTTTAGAGTTCATAGTAGTACCTGATATATATTGTAATCTTTAGACGTCTGATACACAAATAGAGTATTGTGATTTTTTACTGAGGTAATACATGTAACTGTCTCTGTGAAAACTCTTTACTTGCTCTCTAGTTCTAGTATTGTCTGCCTCACTACCTTTTTTCTCTCTTTCTACATTTACCAGCCTTGTGTTCCTGTATGTCCCTGCACTAAACACCTGAATTCACCCTGCTGGACGCCTCAGAAAAATAGTCCAAACTTAAGAATTAACCTACCAGCTCTCTGAGAGACCTTTCCTTTCTTAAAAGACAGTGAAAGTATGTATTGTTACAGCTAAGAGAAAATTGTAATAATATTAATGTTTTAAAGTCTCTGCTAGGTTAGGCAAGCTTCCCAGTCAGGTTAGACAGCAGTCAACCCCCACCTTCCATTTATCATTTATCATTTTAAATAATCCTTAATTCCAGTTTATATACTCTATCACTATCTAGTTTATCTCCCCCTCTCCCTTAGCCTGCTATCCCCTGTAGGAGACATATTTGCTGCAATAAAGCCACTAGGTGGCACCACAATATAAGCTTTCTGTATATTAATTACCTCACCTATTCCTAACCATACCTCCCTAACTCTGTTCTCAGTTTTCTACGGACTTACTCTTTCACCATCTCTCCTTTGTCCTAAGGTTTCTTTAATCACATTCTACTCCTCTAACATCCTGACTCTCTTCTTACTAGCCTCTCAACTTTCTTCTACATTCTCTCACTTTCAGACTTACCTGCTGAATTCTCATACTTCACAGATTGTCATCCTCGACAGTCTACTCTCTTGTCTCTACCCGCTCCGTTCGCCCTTTGGGCTCACTCTGCTCCCCTATCCTGCCCCCAATTTCCACCTGCCCCCAGTGCTCCTACATTTATTCCTCTAAAGACACACCCCCATTACACCTACTCCAATCATACAAATCACATCATTAGCACTCGCAGCCCCCATTTTCACAACACACCCACTGATACCTTACCTCTCATCCCTCCTTGGTATAATACCCCACCTACTGACATATCTACTACATGCTTATAAAACCTACCTCCCATTTTTCTCCCACCTCACAAACCAATATAATGTCTATATCAATCATCCCATACCAATTACCACTATTAATCTTGATCTCACTCTTACCTCCTCTAACCACTACCTATCTCTTAACCTCCTATGAACAACCACTTTACTCTTCCCTTCTCTTCCACTCCAAACACACTTCAACACCAACATTAGCTATCTCTCCAAACTTCCTAAACTTCATTTGCAAACCCAGCTACCTACTAGCCAAATATCATAGACTAGTACACATTAAGTACACCAACCTAAAAAGTAGAAAATTATTTGACTATTATTGTAAGCCTCTCCAGCCTAAACACTTAACACTCCTCCTCTCCTTAGTAGATGGGGACATTCATCCTAATCCTAGCCCAAACTCTACCCTTACCACTGCAAATTGTAACCAATACAAAACTAGTACCCTACCACCTACCAAACCTTCCAACTCACTCTCTATAGCACATCTTAATATACACAGTATTTGCAATAAAATTGCTCAAGTTCATGCCCTCCTAGATGTCCACCTATTTGACATCCTATGTTTATCAGAAACGTGGCTAAAACCTACCATTAAAAGCAATGAAATCACGCCACCTGGTTACAATATCATTAGACTTGACCGCACAGCCAAAAAGGGAGGAGGGGTAGCAATCCTCTATAAAGCAGAGCTACATGTTAGCACTGTAAATGCAATTTGGACCAGTGGATGGGAAATCACAAATTCATCCCTGGCTTGTCATCTGTGGCCCTGTGGCCCATCACAGGCATATACCAAAGTTGTTCTAACCCATGGGCACTGATAATTGGGAGATTTGGAGCATGAATGACTAGGCTGAAAAACGATCTTGGACTGTTAGCCTAGTAAAATCCTATAATTCTCTGATCCTACAATAATTTGTTAAGGACATAGCAGTGCTTCAGCTACATGATTTCTGAATGCCCGTGATGTTTTACTTTTTTAAGTGTGGCTCAGTCTTTCTTGTAGTTACTACTTAATGGTTTGTCCCTGTGACCCTTTGCCATTTGGTTTGGATGTTATTTGGGATATTTTGCAGGCACACTCTTATTGACATCAGATTTCTTTTTAAGCCCTGTGCTTCCAAAGTATGGTCAAACAATCCATTTATGCTGTACTGATGAGCTAAGAAGAATGGTAAAACATGGCATGACTGCACTCTGTAGTTAGTCGGGTTTGACTTTATTGGCCTGACTGCACCAGTAAAGACAACAAAAAGTCATGGGTAAGCAGAAGTCATATCTGAAACCCTGATATGTCTTTATGGGTCAGTTGCATATATCCCATTGGGATTCCAATACATGAGGTTTAAGATATTACCCAGCAAAAACTGTAGCTTGGTTTTGAGCCTTTCTTATATATTTTACTTAATGGTTTGTCTGTGTGACTTTTTAACCTTTTGGTTTAGGAGAAGCAGAAAAAAAGGTATGTTAGCCAAGCCACCTTGAAAATAGGACAGTACAAGTTTACTGTAGCAACCATTTTTTTCCTCATGGAATCATTAATACAGGCGTCCCCCAAGGCTCTGTTTTAGGCCCGTTATCATTTTCTTTACTTTTTAATGACTTTACAGATGGCTTTTCTTGTACTTACATTACACACTGATGACATATTATTACTTCAGCCAAATAAATGTCCAAGCATCCTGCAAACTTAACTTCAACAATTCTATGACTTCACCCTCTGGTCTGAAGAGAATAATCTTTTGATATATCACGTAAAAAAAAAAAAAAAAAAAAAAAAAAAACAAACAACATGATGCTATTCTCCTCCCTTCACAAAGTCGTTTACCTTCCACTGATTACCATCACAGATAATTAAAACAGTAACATTCCTTAAGAGTAGAAATATTTAGGTCTTACCCTTGGTCAGTCACTTTCTTTCTCTACCAATACTGACAAAATCATTAATCAAGTCCTTTATCAAGTACAGGTCTAAAGGTCGGCTGTGGAATCTTACATCTGCTTTCTCCTATTGCCGAGAAAAAATGTCCTTTTCCACTAACTAAAATGTGAATGTCCTTTACTGGCTTCCCATTATAACTATAACACTTACAGTGTGAACATTGCTGAGAATAAAATAGCTAGATCTGTGCTATTGTCAGTTTCTCTGGCTCACTATTGCTGCCTTCTAAAACCCTTAAATTACTACTAGTAACAGAATGATCCATATATCTACTACACATATTGCATAACATTTTAAAAGAGGGTTATTGCCCTCCACTAAGAAGAAAACTGCTTTTCAGGGAGCAAAAGAGAAAAAGCCAGATGACAATATCACCCTGAGCTGGCCACCATTTAAAACAGTCCTTGGTGAGTGAGCCTTCTCCAGAATAAGCCCAGCTTTATGGAACAAACTGCCAGATGAAGTGAAATGAAAGAATTTTCTTGTATGGCTTAAGAAGAAGCTAACAGAGCAATCCTTCAATGAGACTGCATGTAGATACTTTCAGGGCAATGGTTAAGGTTTGAAAACACCAGTGAGGTAACCTAGTGCACCAATGTGAACCTTCATTTTTCCTGCAAGTTGCTCCATATAATATGAAATCTTTTGTAAATCTACATATAATACATATTCATTATGCATGGCACATATTTGTCAATGATAATTTCATGCAGAGGATCCATGTTTAAACCACTTTAATGTTCTAACTTCTAATTCAAAATTGTAATCACGTGGTATATCACCTTAGTTTAATTGTGGGTTTATAATATCATGATGGGAATGGACCCCATTCCAAAGTCAAAGTATGATTAAAGATCATTAATTTAGTATTGTTTCAGTGTTTGATGTTAGCTAAAAGTTATTTTCGCAGCACCCACAATGTGCCCAGATCTGACTCCTTCTGTAATTCATATGGCATTACATGCAACGGTAGCATATCTAAAAATTATTGTAAATTCTTTTTTTATGAGACTCATTGCTCCCACTACTATTGGAACTGTCTGTGTATCTTTATTCCACATTGTCCTCATTTCTGCCTGCAAATCCTGGTATTTTATACCTTTGTGTCTCTTTGTACGTAAGACATTGTAATCACTGGGTGTAGCAATTTCAATGAACAATGCTAGTTTTGTCTTCTTTTTATGGACTACTATATCTGATTTTCTCGCATCTGTTTCCTGAGCTGTTGGTAATGGATGATCCCGTGTGATATAAACTTCATCATTCCCTATAATGCTTTGTGGCTCATGTTTCCAGTGCTTCCCAGATACGTCACTATTGTATTCTTTGCACAATCCCCATTGCAACAGTCTTGACACAGTATTATTATTATTATGCCTTTCGGGATACCGGCCCTCTGCCATTAGTGTATCACACCCAGCAACAAGATCTGCAACTGTTTCCAGTTCTGTTTTACAGAACCTGCATTTGTCTGTTTCTCCCACATGTTCAATGGGCTTTGTAAACAAATGTGTATGTAGTCCACTATCATGAGCCACCATATTAATCTTTCATCTTTTGGTTTAAATTTACCACTCCATATCCAGTCCTGTGCCAGACCCTGATTGACGTGAAATTGTTCCAGGAGCTTTCTGTACTTGTAACAATATTTATGTTCTTTTCACATTTCTTGTCTTCTCATCTGATCCTTCTAATTACATTCTTTCTGGGGGGTTTTTGTATTTTTTATATATACAGTTGCTGCCTGATTTTTGTCTACTTCTGGTTTGATTTCCATTCCCACTGGACACAGGGAAGCGATCTTAGATTTGTTCTCCTCATGTTTTAAAGCATTCACTATATTTGGATCTGATGAAGTCAGTCAATATGTATGCAGTCCTATGATTGGGGACTGTACGTGCAATCAATGTTGAGTAGGCCCATACCTCCTTCAGAATGAGGAATACATAATCTTGGTATACACTGCTTTTTATGTATCATTTGATAAGCATGAAGCATTGTTCTTGTTTTCCAGTCTAACTCATCCAATACCCTTTGGGGCCAATCAGTCACCCCAAAACTTAAGTTAGAACATGTTTATAGCTTGGACTGTGTTCCTAGATATCATGCCTCCTATGTATTGTTACTGATAGTCTTTCAGTTCATGCTTCTCTACCCTGTCTATATAACTATCTTCTTCATTGTGTTTGTACATTATCTTGAGCTTTATAATCATTGTACTCTTGCCTCTGTGCCTGGATCAGGGTAGAAAAGAGTTAGCAAACCAATTCACTGACCCACCTACCAAATAGTAAATAAATGTGGTTCTTTGTTTCTCTGTCGGTAGCCTATTCCTGCTCTCTAAACTGCAGCTATATTCATACAGACTGATTCTCTTAAGAAATTACTGTCACATCATAACAAAATTGAAAACTGAAATGGAGAGAGAGAATGCTACAAGGGTATTTTTACTTGGATAACCAGCAAGCGATAAAAATGGCCATCTCATTTATTCATCGTATCTTTCTTCAAATTTGCCCATAAGAAAAATTAAGCAATTAATTATCTGCATCAGATCTTAATGTCATATGTATCTTAGTTACGATGCTGTTATACCTATTAAATATCAGATGCATAAAAGCCCACTTGCTTATATGCTTGCTCTTACTTCTGGAACAGAGGAACATCAGTATAGTTTATTAACACCTTGTTAACTCCAGTGTCAGTATTATAGCGAACAAAAGAACAAAAAAGCAGCTTGTACAGATGATGAGGATGAAAATTTATTTTCTTAATTCTTCTAAACAATGACTGTTTGTTGGCTGCACTGTAGAGAAAAGTAAGCTACTGAGTGTGAGTCTCTTGACATTCTTCTCTTGAATCGTAGCAAAGCCAGAAAAGGTTGGAGTGCAGGTTTACTTGTGCTGTTTTTGCAATATAATTACACTGGTGGTATGACTACCCTAGCATTACATTCCACTATGTAATAACTATTCCAGCAGATGCCTACTACTTTATTATAAATATGTATATTTTATTATAGTGTGACCTTAACTTGCACCATTCCCTATTTCCTTGAGTTCATTTCACTAAGCACCAGGACTAATTGTAATCTCCCATGTTTTACTCTTTTCTTTTAACAGAGATCTTTCTCTTTTAAAAGATGTTGTAGTTTATACATTCAGCACAAAGCTTGTGACTTGCATCACTTATTAAACATACCAAGCAGCTGTTTGAAGATATGTAGGAAAATCTAATTAAGGACTTGCAAAGTTAAAGTTAAGTCTTACAAATAAATTTCATCATGGACTCGTGATTTGCTCATACCTCTTCCCTTATTACTCTGCTATGTCTAGGACATTTGAGGCTGTGGTGCAACTTCTGGGCCACTGATGCCATATGTCAGAGATGTAAATGTTTACTTGTTGTTAAGGCTTGTATCTTGACAGCACCTGCTGTCAGTAAACAGCAAGTTCTTCATTTTTACACCCTACCACCATGTGGTGAGTTGGTTAAAAAAATCCCTGCCTAAGCCCATCAGGCTCTATCTCCTATAGCAAACCTCAGCCTCCAAGGACTCACACTTACCTGTATGCATACCTCTATTACAGCTCACCAAAACTGCAAGTCTGCTTGTTTAATGACCCATTGAGAATACAGTCTAAGTACCTCTTGCTGTTAGTGATTCAGTGGTGAGGCACACTGAAATTACACTCACCCAACTGATCATACTGTCTCTCTGATGTTAAGATAAGAGACACTGCAAGGGTCATCAGGACCTTTCACTGTCCAAAATATAGCCATAACTTTGTGGTTACCAAGTTAGGCATGAACAGTCTAGTTGCATCACCTTGCAGAGATATTTCTGAGCTCTTTTCCCACAAGGGAGGTCAATGGGTTTGAACAGTATGCTATTGTCACCAAGAATGATGCCCAAGTTTAAGTGTAAGTGTAAAATAATTGGCTTCAAAAATTGGATGGTTAACTAGTGTCATTCCAAGATGATCCAGTATGTTTGTGTCTGAGATGAGGAGGTTAAAAAAAATGCCTGCTTTGCCGGTAATGGGCTACACCTCTCATTTCATAGCTTTTGCTTATTGGCAAAAAAAATTGCTGTCCCATCATGTTTTTTTAGCCAACATTCAGCTCGTGGTCATGCAATTTAGCAAATTCTAATGTGGACAATGTCAAGCTAGCATTACTCAATAATAGAAGTTTGAAGATCAAAATGTCTGAACTCGAGACCTTCTTCATTTACATTGGAAACATAGTAATGATGTCCATTTTGCTGATATCGTTGCAGACAAATTCAGTGCTAATTTCACACTCTTAACCTACATAGATGTTGACCCAGCTGCCAAACATCCCATGCCTACCAAAATCACCCTGGAGTAGAATACAGCCATACTAGCCTTAAACAAAAATGCTAGAGCTGTGGGACCCATAATATTCTCGGCTGTCCATTAGTAACTGTTGAACATCACTTGACCAAACTTTTCTTAAAACTGATCACTTTAAGTGTCTCCATGGGTTATATCCCTGAACCAATGAAAATGGTCACAACTGTACCATTTTACAAAAGGAACCCATGACAGACCCCTAAACCCATATTACCATTAGCCTCAGAAATATTATCAATAACATTTTGCAGTGTACAATTTCCATACTGACAAACAATAACACAGGTGACCCACAAACCCTGAATCCAACAATTTGGATTTGTAAAATGGAGGACAGGCTTATTAAAAGCTAAATCAGTTTCTCTGACAGTCCATACTGATTACTTAACATCACCATGGCCTTTGAAACCATCCCTCCTGCTGATACCATAATAAACTCCTCCAACATAACATAAACATATGTAGTCTGCCAAATTTCCAAACAACTCTTCCACAGCATACACACACTCTCTAAAGGTATGGGTATCTCTTCTAGTCAGTGGAGAACCACCAGTAAGGTTTCACAAGGGTCTGTCCTGGGCTTCTTGCTCTTTGACATCTACTTCTCAAAAGTGAAAACAGATGTCAAGGCACTGTGAGTAACAAAGTTTGCTTACAACTGTATATGGGGTTCAATTGCCAAATCCCCTACAGACACTCAGATATACCAACAGTTCCTGACCCAGACCATCTCCTGTTATGTCAGTCGTGAACTCACCTTAAGTGCCAAAATATATGGCTTAGTTATCTTTCAGAAAGTCACTATCACTTCCTCTTACTACATTGCTGCTACCCTTCTTAAAAAGGTACCTAAGTGAATAATAATCCTTCTTTAAATCATCACATCTAAGTTGTGATTAGGAAGTCCTTCTACCTTGCTCAGCTGATCTGTAGGGATATTTCCTCTGGGTCTCATGCAGTCTTGAGCCTTATATTCTCTTAAACCAGAATAATGCACTCTTAGGGCTAGGCAAATAACTCCTCCAAAGAAATACCAGTAGTAAATAAACACAATAATGCTCTTTTATTAAATCCAATGTCTACAAAACAACAGTGAGATCACTACCACATTCAACTTGTAAAACTTCTAGAATAAAAATGATTCAAATAGATTAATGCTATATAGAAGCAGTGTTTTTGCCCTTCTATTAGGACTTCTTCAGAAAAAAATTATCAAAGGGAACTCTAAGGATGTATTTTATACGATTCTGGTTCCTACATCATACCCTTAATTATACTAATGAAATGATGAATAATAAACATTTAAAGCTATATATATTTTTACCCACAGCCACATCTTTTGTATAACAAAATACATACATGTAAACATAAATATCCCAACTGAGTGAAATAAATGCATACTTTCAAAAATGAATTCAATATATTGTTCTTTTTAATTTAATATTTAAAAAATATTTTGAAAATTTCAAGGGAGAATAAACTAAATCAAGTCACTTAACACACATCATGCAGTGTTAAATAAAAAATGCTTTTGGTCCTGTATGACATCTCATATATTAAAACGGATCTATATCAGTTGATTGAATTTTCAGAAACTCGAAATATAAATCGGTGAGATGATACGAATGAATTTCTGAAAACACAGACATTAACAAAAACCAAAAAACACAAAAATCTACCTCTTTTTATGGTTTTGCAGGGGAAATAGCCCTCTTCACCCCCACACCCCATGCTAATTATATATACTAACTCCGAGACTGCACTACATTGAGGAAAACTGTAAATTTCCTGACCCTCACTTTACTGCGATCTCCATTCAAAAGCTTTGGGTTTTCAAAAATTCAATCACAACAACTCACCGATATGAATTTCGAGTTTGTGAAAACTCGATCAACTGATAGGGATCCATTAAAACTTAATTCTAATACAACATAAATATTCCTACTCAACAAAAAGTCATATGAATATTGCTAAAAATGATAACATTTAATCTTATCCTAAAAATAATAAGTGAAGTATATACTGAGAAATATATACTAAAGATTGTATGTATAAAATAAGACTATTGTATTAAATTATAATCTAGCTACTCTTAGTTTTAGTACTGGAGCAATAGATATATCGTCATTAAGCTCTTGGTTTTTACTGGCATCTAATAATAATTGCCAGTATAATTCTCAATAGTTTATTTTTGTCTTCCAAGAGCCACCTCTGGGATCTATACTCATTTCCTCTATTACAAAAAAACACGTGCTCTGCTTTTTCATATTGTAGTACATGTCTGTATAAAGCATTGTTGTCTTCTTTCCTCTTAATGTCATCTAAGGGCTCATAAATTCTTTTCTTTAAACTTCGTTCAGGTTTACTTGTACAGAACGATGAGCACCTTTTACTTAAAACAATATATATAACATCCTTACTGTTGCAATCATGATGTTGTCCCAGCTGTGTTTAATTCCTTTTATAACTACCATCAACAACTTCTGCGCAGTCTTCACACAAAACACTACCCTTACAGTAAAGCATAAACTTTCTGTCTAGTGACTATGTGACTATGCTCTGTGTTAGTCTGCAGTTATATTTTTCTAGGGACTGCATCCTTCCTCATTGCTAGCAAATATATCCTTGCTGTCTGTGTTATGTCTTCAGCATTAATTGGACTTATAGGTGTTCTGAGTCACTCCTGGCCATAGTGGCTGCCCTTAGCTACATTAGCGCCCAGCTACTAGTGATTAACTTCTTTCCATGGAACACAAGCAGTGATCCATTTCCATGTGCTAACTGTATTGGAGTTTTAAAAATGTCATTACATAGCTTGCACATTAACTGGATCTAATATGTGTAAATTCCTACTCCCACCTCAGTCTTTCTCTTCCACCAATGTTTCTGTTTCAATAAGTAAATCATTTTACTGAAGTTCATAGGCAAGAACTAGCCTAGCTGCCCTTGCAGGCCATTTTTAAGCCTAGTCAATTTTCTTTCAAAGGCAGGGATCAAAACCTGTACCTTGTGTCTGTAAAGTAAATATCACAGCCATCATGCCAACTGAACTTTGACATAACCACAACTTCTCTGTACTTTTATACCTCTGTTGCGTATCTTCCATTTTACTGTTCTGTATACTTGAGTCTTTACTTAGAACTCTCGGCTTTCTCCAAATATTTTGTTCAACATAATCTTTAAATGGCTAATTGACTATCAAATTTTGTGGCAAGCCACCTAGAACCTTTTTCTGTCTGACCTAATCACATTCGCTATTGCTTTCTCATTTCCCGTAGAGCATTCTTCAGTTTGTTTAATTGTTCATTTATATAATATCAGGTCTTTAAATTATCCTGTCTAGTAGAAAATCAAAGGCCTTGCAGATGTCTCAGTAGAAAAGTTCACTGGTTATCTTTGTTTATCAGCTTTATTATGAAACTGAATGTACTATTCTCGTCTGGTATCGTCCTTGTATAAGTCTACATAGATTTTTTTTGTCCCTCACTCTCAGGTAGCCATTCATTGCCATCTGTTACACTCTCATATTCAATATTCTCTTGATACATTTTGCCATCTTCATTTCTTGATTGTTTGCAGCTCTTTTTCACACTTTTAACTCTTAATCAACCAAAAGGTTTACA
Organism: Protopterus annectens; assembly: GCF_019279795.1. Taxonomy (NCBI): domain Eukaryota; kingdom Metazoa; phylum Chordata; order Ceratodontiformes; family Protopteridae; genus Protopterus; species Protopterus annectens. Next base: position 1,900,993,322 of record NC_056737.1, read on the forward strand.
GTTTTCAGTTCCCATTCCACATTGCAGAAAGTTATTTATATTTTACATTAGAAATATCTGCAAGCATTGCGATTAGCTTTCCAAGTAACTGTGTAAGTGTGTGCATGTTTGTACTCTAAGGGCATGATTCAAAAACATTTTCACTGCCCAAGCTAACTGACAAAGGCGAGTTGGTGCCTTAGTGCAACAGAAAGAATATCCATTTCAGAGACATTGTAAAGCCACAGAGAAATATTTTATTAGAGGCTAATTCCTATGTCTATGAATCAAATACTGGGGTGTCAGTCCTGACAGTGCTAGTGTTCTCCCTACCAACCTATACATAGTGGTAGCAGAGGTGCTCCCAACACACAGAGACACACACACACACACACACACACACACACACACACACACACACACACACACACACACACACACATACACACACACACACACACATCCATTTATTTGCATACAAACACACAGAGACACACACATCAATGACTCCACTTTACATACCTTTTGTTATGGTATGGACTGCTACTACTCTCATAGACAATAATCTTGTTGAGATTCTTGACATAGCTATAGAATGCTTTGTGGTTGTCCTTAGAATTAGTGGTGATTTTGTTTTCGTAGCTAGCTTTGGAGGATCTTATAAGGGATCTCAGCTTCTTACTGAGGCTGACCAGGGAGCTCCTCCACTCATGGGATTTTACTCTCTTTTGCAACAGTTTCTTCCTTCTGTTGTACAGTTTGTTTATGGCAGGTAAAAGTATTTAACTGTTTTACAACTTCCAGTTCCAGGCAAGCTTCTAAAAGATATGTATTTTTGACACAGAGATGTGAAATAGTGATGTCATTCAGCTAACCCAGCAGTAGTGTGTATTATTAAGTTAAGAACTATCTCAGAGAGAAAGTCTATGCATTTTGTATATTGTATTGGATCTAGAAACATCCTCTCTTGCATCACTTCTGCCTTGCTAATAGTAAGTAATAGATTACAGTGATTTCTCTTAGAGATAGATAGGAATATAGCAAGATTAGTTTGGATGTTTTCTGTATTTATGTGAGACTGTCCTGCAATGTTGTTTTAAAATATTTCCTGTGATTCTGAACTGTGAGTGTACTTGTCATCTTCCCAATGTGCACTTCCCTCACTGGTGCTAGTGGTCAGGATTGAGGCTCCTTGATTACTGGGCAAGTGCAGATGAGTGTCACATATTAATTATCTGGCAGTGTTGGGATAGCCACATCACATATTAATTGGCATCTGTTCAGTGATCACTGAAGGTGTTTCTGTACTCTAAATCAGCCACACAGTAAACATTCAGAGTTCATAACACAATTGTTTTGTTTTATTGTTAGCTTAGTTAGTCAGGGAGAGCAGGCAAGCATGTGAGCAGAGAAGTATGGCAAGCTGACAAGGTGCTAGTTGGCTGAGATGTGCCATGCTAAAGGACTGGTGCATACCGACCTGTCTAAGGCAGACATGATTGCAGCTTTAGTCGCAGCTGCATCGGAGATTAGCAACCAGGAGGACAGTCAGACTGGCTGTGGAGATGTACAACTCTCAGAAAATGGACAGCTCAACCTTTCAACAGATGACTTAAAAATCCATCTGGAGTTAAAGAGACTTGAGCTAGAGGCCAAGCATTTGGAAATAGAGGCAGCAGAGAGACTTAGGCATCTAGAGACTGAGGAAAATGAGAAACTGCTACACCTAAAAGCTGAGGAGAAGGACAGGCAGAGGCAACATGAAAAGGAGATGCTGACTCTTTGCCAGAGTCATGGAGGTAATGGGGCAGGGAGTAACGGAACCCTAGGAGCAACAAAGGTCCATAAATTTCATCCACAATTTACAGAGGAGGATAATTTTAATAATTTCATTCATATGTTTGAGAGGGTACGTAAACAGTATGATGTTGACCAAGGGCTCTGGGTATGGTTCCTGACCCCCCCTTACTACATGGTAAAGCTGTAACTGTTCTTTACAAACTGTCTCATAATGACTGCTTAAATTATAATGTTGTAAAAAACTGTTTGCTAGAATATTTTAAATTAACACCTGAAGCTTATAGGAAAAAGTTTTGTGAGCATAGATGCAAGGCAGATGAAAGTGTGTACGAATATGTTACTGGACTAAGCACTTATTTTCATAGGTGGGTGAGTGGTTGTCAGGTCATCACTTTTGAAGGACTGGCAGACCTTTTGGTGAGAGATCAAGCCCTGAGCACTTTGCCTGATGACATGAGGATCTGGTTAGCTGATAGACAATCCCTTATTGTAGATGAGTTGTGGAAGAAGGGGGACCTATACCTAGCAAGCAGGGCATCACTGCACAGGAAAGGGACATGCAGTGCTGCTCATGGGTCTAAGGGAACTCATGGTGGGCAGCCCAGACTGCCCCAACAGAAGCTGCCAATAGCAGGGGAAGCCACTAGTCCAGGTACATGTCCAGAACATATGGTTAAATATTTTAAATGCAACCAGTGGGGCCATGTAACATATAGATGTCCACGGAGGCAAGGTGGGGAACAAAATGTGGGAGAACCAGTAAGTGGGAATGATAAAATGCAGCAGTAAGTTGTCTCAAGACAACAAGGGTACCAAACTACCTCCAGACGTTATATCCTGTCTTAGTGAATAGCAGAGAGACCAATGCTAAGAGAGGCAAAGTCTCTGACATAACCATTGTGAACCCTGCAATGGTTACATTGGAGCACTACTTGCCTGGAAAGTCTACTCCAGTCAGAGCTTTAGGAGGGACCCCATTCCACATACCTTTGGCTAGGGGTCACCTTGACTAGGAGGGTAGAAAAGGAAGCCAACAAGTAGGTGTGTTTGAGGATATCCCTGCAGATGTCCTGCTAGGGAATGATTTTGATAATCCAGTACCATGTATTCATGCAGTTACACACAGTCAGGCTTGGAGACAATCATGTGGGTCTGGTAGCCTGGGGAAGAACTAGACAGTGTGCACACTTGCAGCCAGGAATGATAAGGTGATTACTTCAAGGAGGGAGCTACCCTGTAGTGGTGAGACTGAAGGTGAGCCACAGCTGCTTGTGGGTACTGATGTTTCCTTGGACAGAGTGACTGCAAGGGCAGAGGTGATCACTAGTAACCAGGCTGACAGTGAGGCACCACTATCAGAGGACACCAGACTTCCTGTGGAAGGGGAGCTGGTAAGGGTTACAAAGAGAGAGTTGAGACAGGCTCACCTCTCATATCCTACAGCACAAGGCCTGAGAGAGGTAGCTAGTGAGGCACCCTGATTCTCAAGTGAAAAGGTAAACTGTATATTGGGACAAAGGGTTACTGTATAGAGAGTGGACATCTGAGGGAGAGCTAGAGGGTGAGAGAATACAGCAGTTGGTAGTGCCCAGAGCCTACGGTCTGGCACTTCTCACCATAGCCCATGATATTCCCTTTGCAGATCACATGGGCATAAACACACCAAGAGACATAGTATGCAGAACTTCTATTGGCCTGGGATTTCCAGAGATGTAACAGGGTGTGACACCCATGCACTGGCTCAGTAATCAAGAAGCCTCAATCCTCACCACTAGCACCAGTGAGGGGCATGCACATTGGGAAGGATAACACGTACACACACACACACAGTAAAGTACAATTTCCGTTAAGAGCACACAGAGATCACAGTCAGTCTGGGGCTGGTTTCTCACTTTCTCCCAATAAGACTCCCCACTGGCACAGCTGTATGGTCCAGGTCTCAGCTGAGTAGTGAAGCCAAAACCTCCAGTACTGTCTCTGTCCAACCAGTGCTCCGTGTCCCTGCCCAAGTAGCTGACACACACACTTTGAGATGTGAGTTATATACAACCACAAAGACACTCTTGGGGAAAGCTGGCAAAGGTTCTCCAGCTATGCCCCTTTCTGCCCAGGCTATAAGGTAGTAATCTACTGCCACCAACTACTCTTATCAGCTACTATACAGGCCCTTATCAAAGGATGACCAATTTCACTGTGTAATATTACTGTTATCCAAATAGTAAGTGTAACCCAGGGCTAAGGCGATTGGAGTGGCTTATACAGCTTCACCAAATGCATGCAAGTACTCTAGAGCTTAAATTATCTCTACACAAAACAGCCACAGTTAAAAGGTTCAAAAATATTTAATAATAAATAATAACACAATACAATATTGATTACTTTAACTCAATGACATTACAGAGTTCAGAAATCACAGGAAAATGCTTTAAAATAATACTGTAGAATAGTCTGACATGAATATAGAAAACAGCTAGACTATTCTGGCTATATCTCAAAGAGAAATCACTGTTCTAAATAAATATCTTAATTACAGAGCAAGTAAGTGCTGGTGAGTGGATGTTCTTCAGACAAAATCCAAAATGCTCAATTCTCTCTCTCTCTGAGAAAGTCTTAAATTGATAAACACCCAGTACTGCTGAGTCATTTCACATTACATAATTTTTATCACTTCTTTAGTTCCCATGCTAACAGAAATTCAAATTTTACATTTCTTAGTAAGCTACACCTGGCCAGGAAGCCACAGCAATAAAAGACATTATACATGTAAAACCTTAGTAATTATCTCTTAAATCAAGACAATAGGAATAATTTCCTGGCCCAGACGTCCTGTTTCTGAGCTTGAGATCAGTCATACAGTGCTTGACTTATCAGCTTTCTACAAGCAGAGTGCACTGTGATTACATTTTTGAAACTCACTGCAACGTATAGTTTAATCCTAACATATAGTTAGTTCTCTTTACATTTGTAAAGCAAGCCTGTGGATTACATTAATAGTTACAATGCTGTAGAATTATTTACAAAATTCTATCTAGCTAGACTGGCAGCCTTCACATACCCCCCCCCCCCCAAATAACTCAAGCTAGTTTTCAAGTGACCCTTGCGGAACATTGGTTGAGAGATTTAGGCCTATCTGAGTATACCTTATCCCATTCCCTGTCTTGAGAGCACATCTGTGTTGATGTTGCTAACCCCACTGCAGTGCTGTACTGACATATATGCTTGCAACCTTAGGCTCCATCTTAGCAACTTGGTATTTTGTTGGCTGGCTCAGTGTAAACATGTTAGGGTATTGTGATCTGTAACTATACTGAATTTTCTTCCATACAGATAAGGCTGAAGTTCCTGCAGTGCCCACACTATGGCTAGACATTCCTTTTCTACAGCTGCATAGCATTCTTCCCTGGGTTTGAGCCTATGACTGAGATAAAACCACTGGGTGCTCTTCTCCCTCTGAAGAAATCTGGCTAAGTACAGCCCGCACCCCGTGGTTCAAAGCATCCACCTGCACAACAAATTATTTGCTCTGATCTGGACTGGCTAACACAGGGGGCCCTCCCAAAGCTTTTTAAGCTTCTGGAATGCCTCCTCACATGCTGTGGTCCACACTACCTTATCTGGTCTGTTTTTCCTTGTCAAGTCTATGAGAAGAGCAGCTATGGTACTATAACTGGAGAGGACCTTTCTGTAGTACACTGCTGCCCCTAAGAATGCCCTCACCTGCTTTTTCGTAACAGGTGCAGGCCATGTCTGAATGGCTTCCACTTTGGCAGGTTCTGGCCTGATCTTACCCCACTCTATGTCCCAGGTAGGAGACCTCTGCCATACCCACCTGACATTTGCTCAGCTTAATGGTCAACCCTGCCCTCTGTAGTCTGCCCAGCACCTCCCTGACATGTTGAAGCTGGTCTTGCTAGGAATGGCTGTAGATGGCAATATCATCTAGGTAAGCAAAGACAAACCCTCCTATTCCTGCTAGGATATGATCTGCCAGCATCTGAAAAGTCACCGGGGCATTTTTTATCCCAAAGGGCATCTTTGTGAACTCATACAAGCCAAAAGGAGTCACAAAGGCTGACCTCTCTCTAGCACTGGGAGTCAAGGGCACCTGCCAGTAACCCCTGGTAAGATCAATGGTGGTAAGATACTTAACTGCACCCAGCTGGTCTATGGCTTCATCTTTCCTAGGCATGGGGAAAGCATCTGACTCTGTGCGACTATTTAATTTCCTGTAGTCCACACAGAGCCTGGTGCTGCCATCCTTCTTTGGCACCATTACCACTGGGGAGGCCCAGGGACTGTTGGACTCTTTAACTACCCCTAGTTCCAACATTTCCTGTATCTCCTCCCTCAGAGTTTGTTTGGCTCTCTCAAGCACCCTATAAGGGGCCTGCCTAATAGGCCTTTGGGGTCCTGTAGCCACATGGTGCTTCCTTACCACCTTGTAGGGTCCCTGCTGGCTTGTCTGTGGAAGTATTGTGGAGTGAAGCACCTGAAGACCACCCCCTACCATCCCCAGACTAATGGTCTTATTGAGAGGTTAAACTCTACAATCAAGTCCATGCTACAGGCATTTGCAGACCAGTTTAAGAGGGAGTGGGACAAATATTTGCCCCATTTGTTGTTTACTTACAGAGAGGTTCCCCACGAATCCACAGGTTTTTCACCCTTTGACTTCTTGTATGGGCATTGGGTGAGGGTCCTCTAGATTTAATTTATGATGAGTGGGAAGGTGAGTGTCAATTTCACAAAGAGTCTGTTGTGGCATATGTTCTAAACATTAGGACAAGGCTCAGGGAACTCATGGGCTTGGCCCAGGAGAACCTGGCAGAAGCCTAACAGCAGAAAAAGGTCTGGTATGACAGAAATGCTTGCGCTAGAGAGTATGCTGAAGCACAGCAGGTAATGGCTCTCATTCCTGTCAGACACAACAAGCTGCAGGCAGCCTGGGAGGGACCCTACAAGGTGGTAAGAAAGGTAAGTGATGTTAACTACATGGTAGAACTGGTAGGCAGGAGGCAGGGACACAAATTGCACCATGTTAACATGATGAAATGTTACCATGATAGGGAAGCTGTTGTGCTGAGTATTTGCAGTGGATTGCAGGAAGAGTCTGAGGGAGATCTGGTGACTGATCTCCTCAGTGAGGCTTGGACTAACACCTCAGTGGAAGGGGTAGCAATGTCCCTGCAGCTATTTCATAGGTTCATAGGTAGGTACTAGGCTATTGGCCCTAGGGCCTATATAAGCCTAGCCAAAAAGGTACCCTGGCTTTCGCCACCCAAGAAAATTATTTTCCTGTGCCCCTGTTGAGCAGAGCCACAGAGGTGATCCCCAGGGTGAACTTCCTATTTCCCATCCAATCATCAAGATTTTTCTTGAAGAGTGCTAATAGGGAGCTTTGTTTGATATAGACAGGTAGTTTGTTTCAGAGTATGGGAAGCCTCGGACAGGAATCTATCCCTCCAGCAATGTTCTGTTTATTGTGGTGACAAGATTTAGGTCCCTAGAGCGTGTAGCTCGGAGGGATTGTGATTTCTTTAAGTGGAGCATGTCCAACAGCTCTGGGCTTGACATAGCTTTGTATGTTAGGCAGAGATCGATTCTGAGTAGGCAATATGTGATGGAGTAAAGCTGGAGTTTTTTGAGACGATCTGCATAGGGCATGTATTTGAGGCAGGTAATCCTCTTTATGAGGTATTTCTGCGGCCTTTCTAGTTGTTGTAGATGTCTTGTGAGGTACATATCAAAAGGGGCGTTGTACTCTATAATGGGTCTAATGAGTGATGAGGAGAGGGGAACAACGACCTCTTTTTTCCTGGATGAGAAACCTTTTGTGATGAGGTGTGCCACCTAGAAGGATTTCCTGACTACTGTGGCAATGTGATTATCAAAGGAGAGACTACTGTCCACCTGTGTCCCAAGGTCTCTTATCACACTTTTGGTGTTAAGTAGACTACAGCCTATGTGGTAGCTCATGGGTACAGAGTTTTTACCAAAGGGGATGACAATGCACTTTTTGGCATTGAGCTCAAGGCCATGGCTTTGACACCAGGCATCTGTCTCAGTGAGGCCCTTTTGTAGGATGTCCACATCATTAGGAGTTTCAATTATGGCTCCTAGTTTGCAATCATCTGCAAACATCATTAGCCAAAGACCTACTGTGTTAGCCTGAACTTCAGAAAAGTAGATACCAAACGGGAGAGCACCCAGAACTGAACCCTGTGGTACTCCACTTGTCACTGGTCTGGATTCGGATTTGGAGTCTGCTATTTTGACAGTGTGGGTTCTGTCAGTGAGCCAGTTGGCAACCCATCTTGTGACATAGGGATTTATACCTAGTTTACTGAGTTTATCTATAATTTCAGAGTGGGGGATGGTGTCAAAATCCTTGGCGAGATCTATATAGGCTGTGTGAACCACCTTAACCTCGTCTATGGCTTTGGTGATTGCTTCAAAGAAGTCTATCAGGTTTAGGAGACATGATCTGCCTTTTACAAACCCGAACTGGGTGGGGTCCAGAGTTTGGAGATTACCAATGTCTTTGTTTATAAGTTACATGATGATACGTTCCATGGCCTTGCAGACCAGGGTCATTAGGCTAATGGGGTAGTAGTTCCCGGGGTCCATGGTGGCTCCCTCTTTGTGGAGTGGGATAACCGTTGCATGCACCATTCAGTGGGCACAAAACCTGAGGTGAGACTATGATTGAACATGGTGCTTAGGTGGGGTGCCAGTTCATTCTGTAGTTAGTGTAGAATGCAGCCTGGGATGTTGTCAGGTCCCATGGATGCTGTGTTCTTGGCTTTGGAGAGTGTGGTTTTTACCTGTGCAGCCATGATTACAGGTACTTTGCATTCTTCCAGTATAGAGATGGGCCCTTTAGGGGGTGAGGGGGGGGGGGTAAAGTTAGCGCTGAACCTATCTGTCAGGATGCTGGAAATATTAGTTGGTTTTGTATATTTAGTGCCATTGTGCTGTAACTCAGAGCAGATCTGAGTGTTGCCATTGAGATTCTTGACATAGCTATAGAATGCGGTGTGGTTGTCTTTAGAATCAGTGGTGATTTTGTTTTCATAACTAGCTGTGGAGGGTTTTATGAGGGATCTCAGCTTTTTACTGAGGCTGCCCAGGGAGTTCCTCCAATCATGGGGTTTTACTCTTTTTTGCAACAGTTTCCTTCTTCTGTTGTAGAGTTTGTTTATGGCAGGGGACCACCAGATTGGCTTCCTTGTTTTGGAGGATAGCATCTTGGTTCTTTTACAGATAGCACTATCCATGCACTCATGTAAGTGTTATAAAGTGCATTTGTGTAGGATTCAGCAGTCATACCTCTATTGTCCATCAGCATGGATGTCGTGAAGTTTGGCACTTCTGTCTTAAGCTTGAAGTTGGCTTTGGATAAATTTTTTACGGTGGTTTCCGTAATGGGGGGTGTGGGTGGGATGTGGATGTCTAGGATGATTAGCTTGTGGTTGGATCTGACCAACAAGGTATTGACCTCTGGTGAGGAACACCAGTCACCCATGTTGGTAATAACCAGGTCTAGGATATTGCTGCCGGTGCGGATAAGTTGATCCAAGGGGTTGGAATTTATGAATTCCAGAAAACATTGAGCAAAAGTGTTGGTACACGAGTAGTTTTCCCAGTTAATGGTGGAATAGTTGAAATTGCCCATTATTAGGGTATTGGGTTGTACCCTAATATTTTCCAGTGTATCAATAAATGAGGAGTGGGAATCCTGGGGCATGGTGGGGGATCTGTAGCAAGTTACAGTTTGGATTGTGGTGTTGCCCAGAGTTAGTTGCACTTGGATAATCGCAGATGCGTTATGCTGAGCAACTAGCCTTGGGGTGTGGATATCCTTAATGAATATGGACACACCTCTGCCTTTATTGTTTCAGTCCAGGTTACATGGCCGAAAGGTGTGGTATGAATTATAGCCTGGTAATCCAGGGGTGCTCTCTGAAGCCTTGAACCAGGTCTCTGTCACTGCACAGATGTCGATGTTCTCCATTTTAAGGAGTGCCTCGAGTGAATGCATTTTGAGGTTTAGACTTCTAGCATTGAGTAGCATTACCCTCAGATTTTTCTTGCTTGTACCTGTTACAGTGGTGAATTTGTCATTTGAACCTTGCCTAAAAAAGGCACTATAGGGGTGGCAAGAGCCTTAGCCAGTATCCAGAATCACAAGGGCGACAGGTGCAAGCCATCTCTGGCAAAGCATCGTGGTCTGTCGATCATGTCATCCCAGGCAGACAGATACTGGATCCCCTTAGAATGACACCAGAAGCTTAGTCAATTGTTGAAGTCAATCATTTTGTCTTTGTACTGCGGTATCATTCTGGGTGATGGCAGGATGCTACTCAGGGCTAGGGTCATACCTGCCTGGGCGACAAAATTGGAGAGCTCCTCCATGTCTCTTTTCATGTAGTGCAGGGAGGTATATCTCAGGTCATTCACACCAACATGGACAACGATATAGTCATATTTGTACTTGTTATGGAGTGACCTGAGTACGTGTTATGTGGTGGATCCTGGTACCTGACAGGCAGCTGACAGTAACTTTTTCCTTGTTTAGCCTGGTGAGTGGAACATCAGTGTGCCTGACTATAGAGTCACCTATGACTAGAGTGTTGGGTATGATGTTATGCCTTATGGGCTGTGGTTGAGTGGCACACTGAGTTTGTGGGCTATGTGTCATTTGGGTTTTGTTGGGTGAAGGTTGCTTGCATTTCTGCTTTGGTGGTGTATGTTGTTTGAACAGATTTTTATTGAGAGCCCCCATGAATTTAGGTGTTTGTTTTGTGTTGCTATGTGTGTGTTTTGGTGGTGTAGGTTTTGAGGGACTATGTGATGAGTGCGGTGTGGTGCAAGTGTTTACCTTCTCCTCTTGACTGTCTAGTCCAGTCGTGGGTGAATAAAGCTTTACTTCAAGTTTGGCTATAAAAGTGCATCTCTCACAGGTTGTAGTGTTGGGTGGTAGAAGGAGAGGGTTGTCTGTGTACATGAGGCAATTGCTGCATTGCCCCAAGACGCCCAGATTCATCAGGTAGACAGGAGAATTCACCAGGAGTTGACCCTTAGACATGCCTGGATAGGTGCTTATTTATTAAGTATGAAAAACTGTTCCATTAAGCTCAGCAAATGTCAGGTGAGTATGGCAGAGCTCTCCTACCTGAGATATAGAGTGGGGAGTGGTAAGAACAGGTCAGAACTGGCCAAAGTGGAAGCCATTCAGGCATGGCCTGCACCTGTTACCAAAAAGCAGGTGAGGGGATTTTTAGGGACAGCAGGGTACGACAGAAATTTTGTCCCCAGTTGTAGTACCATAGATGCTCCCCTCACAGTTCTGACAAGGAAAAACAAGTCAAATAAGGTAGTGTGGACCCCAACATGTGTGCAGGCATTCCAGAAGCTTAAATAAGCTTTGGGAGGACCCCCTGTCTTAGCCAGGTCAGATTACAGCAAATAATTTGTTCTGCAGGTGGATGCTTTGACCCATGGGGTGGAGGCTGTACTTAGCCAGGTTTCATCAGAGGAAGAAGAGCACCCAGGTATTTATCTCAGTCATAGGCTCCACCCAAGGAAGAATGCTATGCAGCTGTAGAAAAGAAATGTCTAGTCATAGTGTGAGCACTGCAAAAACTTCAACTTTATCTGTATGGAAGAAAATTCACTGTAGTTATAGAACACAATCCCTTAACATGGCTATAGTGAGACAGTCAGCAAAATGCCAAGTTACTAAGGTGGAGCCTAGTTTTTCAAACATATGATATGACAGTGCAGCACTGCAGTGGGGTTAGCAATGCCAACACAGATGGGCTGTCAAGACAGGGAATGGGGTAAGGTATTCCCAGATAGGCTCAACCATCTCAAACAATGTTTCTCAAGAGTCATTTGAAAAAACTAGCTTTAGTTTTCGGGGGGGGGATTGTGAAGGCTGCCAGCCTAGCTGGTTGGAATTTTGTAAATAATTCTATGTCATTTGGGAATAGTAATACGATATGTATGCTTGTCTTACAAATGTAAGAAACTACAAGTTCTGTGTATATTAAACTGCTGGTGCAGACATGTGGGTTAAAGTGTATATCATGTACTGAACTTGAAGAATGTAACCACAGTGTGCCCTACTGGAAAAGAACAGAAATATATATGTCACAACCACCAAAAGTCTTTAAAAATAAAGAACAACCAAAATCCGAGTGGAATGAACTTCACAAGAGTCTTAAAAAGACTTAAAAAGCACAGATTTATTCAAAATAAATATATATGAACTATAGCCCTATGCAAATGTATGTTTTGATATTAAGAAGCTGGAACATACAGAGTTAACTTGCAAAACTTTAAGAAAATAAGTTGAAATTGTTTACAACTGTGGTATCTCTCAGTTTCAGCTAGGAGACAGGATGTCTATAGCTAAGAGTTCTTTCTAGTGTCTGGAAACAGAAATAATTACAGGTTTCAAAGGTAAAAGTATTTAACTGTTTTACGACTTCCAGTTTCAGGCAAATGTAAATGGTAAGTATTTTGACACAGAGGTGTCAAATAGTGATGTCATCCAGCTAACCCAGTAGTAATGTGTATAATTAATTTAAGAATAATCTCTCAGAGAGTCCCCAGTAGTAATGTGTATAATTTAAGAACTATCTCTCAGAGAGAGTATGTGCATTTTGTATCTTGTCTTGGATCTAGAAACATCCTCTCACTAGCACTTCTGCCTTACTAATAGTAAATACTAGATTACAATGATTTCTCTTAGAGATAGATAGGAATATAGCAAGATTAGTTTAGATGTTTTCTGTATTTATGTGAGACTGCCCTTCAATGTTGTTTTAAATATTTCCTGTGATTCTGAACTCTGTTGTCACTGTATTGAGTTATTGAGTATTGTCTTGTTCTTTTATTATTTATTATTAAGTGTATTTAAACCTTTTAATTGTGGCTGATTTGTTTAGAGATATTTAAGCTCTTAAAGTACTTGCACATGTATTTGTATTTGGTGACACTGTATAGGCCACTCCTAAATAGCCTTAAAAGTTTGTGAATAATAGTAACATTACACAGTAGAATTGGTCACATTTTGGGAAGGGCCTTATAGTAGCTGATAAGTAAGGGTGGTTGGTGGCAGTGATTACTACCGTATAGTCTGGGCAGAAGGGGGCATAGCTAGTGAACCTGTGCCAGCCTTCCCCAGGAGTGTCTGTGTGTTTGCATATAAATCAAATCTTAAAGTGTGTGTGTGTGTGTGTGTGTGTGTGTGTGTGTGTGTGTGTGTGTGTGTGTGTGTGTGTGTGTGTGTGTGTGTGTGTGTTTGTCAGCTACTTGGGCAGGGACACAAAGCACTGGTTGGACAGAGAGGATGCTGGAGGTTTTGGCTTGACCAGTTGGCTGAGATCTGAACCCTATAGCTGTGCCACTGGGGAGTCTTATTGGGGATCTGGAGAGAGAGAGGGAGAAACCAGCCCCAAACTGACTGTGATCTCTGTGTGCTCTTAAGGGAAATTGTACTTTACTGTGTGTGTACTTGTCATCCTCCCAATGTGCACGTCTTTCACTGGTGCTAGTGGTGAGGATTGAGGCTGGTTAATTACTGGGCCAGTGCAGGAACATCACAATGGGAATTGTCAACTGTCTTGCCTTACAACCTTGGTTATATTCTTCTTTGCCGTACTTAAAGTCTTGTTGTCCAATTGTGCATTTTTAAAGTCAGTGTGGCTTATCTCTAAGTCTACAAACTCAGGGTCACATTCTTCTGTAACTTGCCTCAAGGTGGATGTAGATTATTCTCTCAAGACAATCGTACTGCAGCTTTTTATATAGATTTCCCTGCAAATGGTAGTTTTCAGTACATGCTTCTTGAGAGCTCTCTTTTTAAGCTGCTGACCTTCTGCCTTAGAGTAAGTGGACAACACCCTTACACTTTTTTTTGCTCACTTTGTTCTGAAGGTCTTTTCTCATTTGCCTTTTGTTTTCTATTTTTATCCTTCCTGTTTCTATACTAACATCTCTTGAAAGTTATTGTATATAATTCTCTCTTGAACTGAATTTTTAAGTTAGAGTTTCCTCTCTTAGTTCATTTTTGTTTTTTGTAGTAACATCTATTACAGTTTTGGGCTTCTGGTGCTCTATCCGTGGAAAAAGTTTGTATGTGCCTGATGACAACATGATTCTTTTCACTGCCTAACCACATCCATTTTTGTAGTTTCTATGACAAACCCCTTCTCTTGGTTTTCATTCTGAATCCCTGTAGGTGTGTTATTGGCTCTCCCCTCACCCTTATATTGAATGGGTGCATACCACTGCTCTACCTCTTTTTTTATTAAATGCATCACTCTGCCATACAAGGTCCATAAATTCATCCTCCTCACACATTTTCTTTAGCACTTGAAAATATGGAAATATTTTTCTTAATATTATATTATGCATTAAATTAAAGGATACAGCCACAAGATGCAAAAGTTTCCCAAAAATAGTTTGAATTTTAAAATAACTGTTTGAATGTCTTCATATATCAAGACAATCTCTTTTATTTTACCATGAATGCAAATAACCTCTACTTTACATGTATTAGTAATCTTATATGTTATTACTAGGAGACACTTGATAAGAGAACCATGCTTCCAGAATCTATCGGAGCTTGAACTTCCCTTCCTCCAAAATATACAATACATTTTACTAGCTTGATTATAACATGGTGAAATGAGGTTGATTCAATTATCCTAGTTGTAGTTTTGTCATGCTCCATTGGAACAACTTCATCTAAAGCATGTTTTCATTCATACCTCTGGACCTCTTAGAGCAGGCAATCTGGACAAAGCCATAAATAATGGGGGTCAAAGGCCCAAAAATAGGGACAATCTTTAAATATTGCTCTTACAAACTTAGAAAGTTAATAAAATAATAGGTTTTGCCTTAGCATGAATTTTCTGAGGGGTATGAAGTCTGAATCTCAAATCTATGTCATTATTTTTTGATTTCAGTCCTCAATGATTTCCCAGAAAAAAACACAACTGTATGAGAAACAGACCAAAATATGAGACAAAAATCTGTACATTCTGCAAAGATCTGTGCACTTGACGGGTATGGTTTCATTTTTTGTATTCCTGCTGTCAGTATTTTCTTCAGCATTAGCAGAACAGAACTTAGCAATATGATACCAACTTTATACATTTAAAACAGCTCATCATATTGCTTGCTGCAATTTTGTACTGCAATTTGAAAAGCAGCCAATTCATATTTAAACATTGCATCATGTACAACTAAGCAATCTACTAAAGTTATTAGATATGAGAGTTCTTGGTATCACCTTTCATAAATTACTACAAACAGTTCTTTTAAACCTGTCTTAAGTTCTTCAGTTGAGATTTATAAAATGTTCAATTTGCTGTTGCTATCAATTTCTAGCCAAAGCTTAATATATGATTTAAGTCATACATCTGTGTACTTATCAGTCTGCTGACTTTAAAAGTCCAGTCATTAAACAATATTACATGCACCACAGATGTTACACCAGCCATGCAAATGTTCTCCTTTAAATTTATTGTAGTTCATGCAGTCATTTTCTTTCATGCCCATGTCTCTTTTCAGTGCCTCTCCTGTCAGCTGTGAATATAGGATTCTTGCCCATTACTTCCAGTTCTCTGTGGTGGTATAGTGCTTTCCTTCTGTGTATGTATAGCAAGCCAGATTGAGATTGGTGGGGACTAAATTAGTTTTTCTTTTAATTAGGATAAGTTTTATATTCTGGGATCTTTATTTTCATTACCTTTTGCTTTTTAGCCCTCAGTGTACACTGATTGATACCTGAATCCTTACAACCCCCCTACTTTCCCCTGGACTAGAGGGCCTAGCTTACTATCCTAGTCTAGGACTACCTGTAGAAGAGGAGAAACTGAAAGCAGAGATGTTCATATTTATTTATTTAGTTAGGTATTTATTGCCATTTGTTTACTTGGAAAGTCTAACGGGACAAGAACCCATATTCAGCAGAGGCTCGGGGAGAAAAGTTTCACAGAAAACAAATTACAATAGATGATCAATGTCACTCACAATAAAATATACAGTGATAGAAGAACATTGTCATCAAACAATACTGCAGAAAATATACAAGAAAAAGCCATTTGAGATAAATATGTATGAAAGCAAAAGAATATACAAAAATATACAAGACAAATGCAAAATAAGTTTGAAAATTAAATAAAAATGGTAGTATTGGTGACAGAATGTAAATGTTTCCCTCTGCAGAGACAGACAAGAGAGGAACTATTAGGCTGAGAATGTTAAACAGCTGTATGGAAAAGCAATAGAGAGTTATAGGCCAATTCAGGCCAATAGGAGAATCAGAGGTATTGGTTTGAGATAGATTAAATAAGGGAAATAGCAGAAACAATATGTGGACATGTGAAATACAAAATATAAATTTGATATTAGCCTGGTGTGGTACTAGAACAAGGCCAACATTTGGAAGGGAATTATTTTTGTCAAAGGTTAAATGAGTGAATGTTAGGTAATGACTTGATAGGGACTGAGATGGAGTTCCAAAATTTGACCAAGCAGCTGGAATATAAGATGTGCCTTCTAGATTTCTTTTGTTTTTAAGTTTCAAGTAGTTATTTGCCAGTTGAGCAAAGGGGTCAATTTGGAAGATAGTGGTGGAGGATGTTGCTGAAAGATGGGCATGAAGAAGGATTGTATATCATTTTGTGTGCTAGCAATAGTTGTATGAATGTTAGGTGATGAGGTAATTCAAGCCAGTTTAGTGATTTAGGTACATAGCAGTAATGGGTATGGTATGAGTGACTGACTGCAAATCTTACAATAATTGATTGTCAGAGAGCCAGCTTTCCACTGAGTTAAAGGCATCTTGGGTGATAGTCTGTAGCTGGGGTAGGCTGTCAGAGGAGCAGATTAGAATGGAATCATCAGCATATTGTATGAGTTGTGCATATTGAGAAGATATGTAAAGATTGTTTATAAAAAATGTTAAAGAGGAGAAGACCAAGGGCGCATTTTGGTGGTACACCAGTATTTACTTGGAAGGTAAGGGGAAGTCACTGAGAGCCATTTTACTGGCTGATATCTGTGTGACAAATAGCTAGAAAATCATTTAACCTTAGTGAGAGAGAGGCACAGAGTACACATTTTTGGCAGGAGTTTGTTGTAGGGGACTGTATCAAAACAATTTTGACATAATTTCCCACCTAAGCAGAGTAAAAAAGATAAATAAAATGGGAATAAATCCCTGATACCCACTGGATTGTCAGCTGGCTAACAGATACTTCAGTGCTGGTGTCAGGCCCCAGTGGCCTAATGTATAAGGCATTGGTTTCCTAAGCCTGGGATTATGAGTTTGAGTCCCATCTATGGTGACATAATCTTGATGCAGGAAATCAAAACAGAGGAAATGACAGAGACCAGTCACCACCGGAGTCATTCAGTGTTATGTGCTGTGACTTTTCCTGTTACGCATCTACTTTTCTGAAAGTAAAAGCCAATACCAATGGGCTCTGGCTGACTAAGTTTGCAGATGACTGCAAGCTGGGGGCAGTCACTGAATCCCCAAATGACTTAACCCTCCCACAGGAAGGTTTGTCCCAAATAAATAACTCATGCCAGAATCATGGACAGTAATTAAATGTCAAAAATGCATTATTGTATCCTTTGGGAAGTCATCTATCCCAAGGAACTATCTCATTAACAACATGCCCCTGAGAACTGAGCCAGTTGCTCTGGATTTGGGGACTTGTGTGGACAGTGACCTAACTTTAGCCAGCATTTGTCCGTTGTTGTAAGAAATTCCTTCCATATTGCACAGTTTATAAACATGGAATTGTGTCTAGATCAAGGGATGCCACTGTCCGCTTTACTTAAACCTCATTAGGCCAATCATTGACTGTAATGCCTCCTTTGGCATGTATCTGTCCAGACAAATGCAACAACTGAAATGCCCACAGGGATACCTTAATAAAAGGATATAAGACAAACAACACACCCTACATGGATCAACTCAAAGTCCTGTCACTATACTCAGTATCCTACAGACTGCTAAGAGCTGACCTGTTTCTGGCATACAAGGCATCCCCTGACCCATTACTGATGGATTTACTGCATAGCAGCAAATCACATTCCATCAGAGATATCAGTCTAGGGATCCAAACCTTTTCTGCAACATCAACAGAATGGTTAGGAGGGCATGTATATCTCACAGAGGATACTGCTGCTCTGGAAAATACTTCCCATTCACATAAAACAAAGTTTGTCCCTGTCCATATTCAAGTGCAAATTAGATCTATGGATAGGAAACAGGAAATTTACCCCAGGACTGTCCTTGTACTACAAATGAACAGAGGCAGCTCTTAAATGCTTTAACCCATGCATGGGTCCCCTCAAATTATCTGTGGTATGATCCCAAATATTTTCATTAGGGGTGATATATAATTATCAATCATGGGTTGGGCAAGGCCAGTATACCCAAATAGGATACATTAATTCAAGCATAAAAAAGGAAATTGGCTGAGCTTAAAATGGCTCTTAAGGACAGCTAGCCTATTACTTACTTATGAACCTATAAAAGCTTTGATTAAGTCTAAAAAGAGGGATTATAGAAATTTGTTATTCTCTCTGGCCTTACTGATGCTGTCAACAAAGGAGGGGGCAGTTATTGTACTAAGGGCTGCTCAAAAAACATGTGTAGAAGTAAGCGTTTTTTCTTTCAGAAGATTATGGAGAATGTGTGCATTTTTCCAATATTTGGAGAGGGGGACAGAATTGTTGGCATTCCTACCCTTGTGAAAGGAAATTGTATGGAATTTCTTCCAGAGGGAGAATTTCTGTTTGGATCTATTGACATGAATTGACACAGGGAAAGCAATGGAGTGAGTAGCTAACTTGAGGTATTCTAGAAGGAGTTCATCTGCAGCTGGTGAGCATGGTTTAAATTTGTATAGTAAACATTTAATACACATGGTAGAGACTACTTTTAGCGTAAAGAGGAGGTTGTTTGATGAAGAAGGAAGTGCCGATTCTGAGGAGACTTGAGAGGACTTTGAGGTAAGGGCAGCTATACAGTCTATGACGTAAGAAGTGGCTGTTTCTAAGGGGGAAAGATTAGGGCATGTGTTAGGGGAACTGTTAGCACCAGGGTATAGGTTTTGTTTATAGCGACCAGAATGTGCTAGGATGTCTTTGATTGCTTTGAGGATCAGAATAGTATTGCTTCTTACTGTTATATAGTTGTCTTTTTCTGTGGTTGTGCAGTTCTTTGTAGTGTTGTAGATTCTGATAAATGTTGTGTTTCTGCCATTCTTTCCATGCCTTATCTATGCTGTCATAAAGACTTCTGCTTTCATGGGAACACTACGGGGTATGGCTGCACTCTCCTCTTTCTCAAGGGGCTAGGTCATTTAGGGTATTTAAAAATACAGTATTAAATGAATGTATGGCATCATCTAGTAGTAGGGTTTTGAGAGTAGACCAGTTAAAAAGATTTTAGGGTGCCAGTGAACACATTGTTATTAAATTGTTAAATTGTGGTTCTCTCTGTAGAGGTGTATTTGAGTGGTAGAAGATAAGTCTGTGGATATACGTAAGATGATGATCATTGATGGAGTCTGGGATGATACCTGATGAACTGTATTTTCTAGGATCAGAGACCAGGATCCAGTCTAAAGAGGACCCACTATTTTTGTCTCTGTTCTAGCAAGTTTGGGACTTAATAAATTGTATGAAGCAATGTAAGTTAATGTTAGCAGTGGGATATTTGATGTAAAGTTTTGCTAAACAATATTGACATCTTATTTATTATTTATTATTTTATTTTACATTTGTTGACCGGGTTTGTCCGTTTGAGCTGATAGGCCTTTTTCAGCAGAGGCCTGGGAGAAAAGCTCCACATTATTTACATTTAAGCAAAATTGCACAAAGAAAGTATTAACAATGCTTAGGCTCAAAGTATACAAAAAAATCTAACATTCTAACTAAAGAAAAAAGTACAATCATTGATAACATATAAAGGTATTGTGTTGATATTACATTTGGAAATATATTAATATAGAGAGAGAAAAAGAAGGATGCAGTTGTAAATACAGCCAGGTGGTTGTAATATGAAAAGATATGCAGGGGGCATATTAGTAAGAATGAATGAGAGGGAGTAAAAGGCAAAAATAATCCAGCTAAGGGAGAAAGACAGATGGTTGTAGAATGTAAAATAGGAATGAGAAGAAGGCAGACATAGGATTAGAGATAGGAAAGGATTGGGTTTAAGGGGGTGAGTACAGCCGCATATCCAGTGTTTTTTAGTAAGTCTTTCGCAGCTGATTTGAAAACTGTTGTTATTTTAAGAGATTGAACCTCCAGTGGAAGTTTGTTCCAGGAGGTGTCTGGGTGATAGCTATAGAGGTTTTGACCATATTTGCTCTTGGGTTTGTAGATGTATAGTAGGTTTTGGTCTGAGCTTTGGAGGGATCTAGAGGGGGTGTATGAGGAGTTCAGAGGATTTAGGCTCCTTAAGAGGACATCTCCAAGAATAATAGTTACATTATGAATAGTATTAGTAAAACTGGAATAATATAATTACCTGGGGGAATATAGATAATTATGCAGATAACTTTTTGATCATTTACTTTGAGAAGAGATATAAAAGTAGCTCTGCATTATTGAATTATGGTGGGGTTTTAATAAAGGAAGAGAGTGCTTTGTATGTAGTCTGTCAGACTGAGTGACATCATAGTCTGAGGAAAGGATTTGTTAATCATTTATCTGAGGTTTCAGCCATGTTTCAATGACTATGTCAATATCTGATGAATGTTGTGAGATCAAGGAATGGAGTTCACTGTCTTTATTTAATTTACTGTGGATGTTTATGAAAATAATATTTAATTGTTTATGAGTGTGAAGCAGGTACTGATGATGTCAAGGTGGAAGGAATGGGTGAGGAGATGGGATCAGGCTTAGGGTGGATATCGCCACATGGTATGATGCTTTTACGGTATAGGTGGGCCTGTAAACTTTATAGTAAGGAGATGTGTAATCTATATTTAGATATGTATTGGTAAAAGGGTGTGTTAAGTATTTTATGTTTGAAGAAAAACTTAGGAGACACATTAAATACATTTTGACCATGATGTGCAGAATAGCTGAGAGTGGGGGACAATGTTTTAAGGGTGATAGATACTTTATAGTTTATGAAGTGACAAAGTAGGAGGAATAGTGGCATGGTCATGGATATGGAGAACATTTTTTCTGAATATAGACTTATGTGCAAGTTTAACGTGAGGTAAAAGGGAAGACAGTAATATGGAACAAAGTAAGTAAGCTGCAAATATTCAGGCTTAGGTGAAGGAAGAGTATCTATATTATGTAGTATGGGGGGAAATGAAGAAGGAATGATCTGTAGGAGAGAGAGAATATGGTGTGCTGAAGAGAAATGTATTAATACACTCTGGAGTGTAACTCCAGAGAGGAATTATTAAACATGTAAGGTATGAGAGGACTGTAGGTATGTAAGGAGAGAAAAATATAGTATTAATAAAGTATTGAGAAGTACGTGGAATAATTGGTAATAAAGATGGAAATAGAGAATGGAGGTCAACCAGACAACCTTTAAATTTACCCTAATGTTTTGAAGAAAATGGGTGTGATGGAAAGCAGAGAGAGTGAGCTGTAGAGGGAAGCTAGGAGACAAGAAAGTGCCAGCCTAACTGCCATTTATGTTGAAAGGCGAGAATGTGGAAAATGGGAAATAGTGTAACCTATCTGCAACTTAGGACGTAAGTTGGGAAAGAGAAAAAGAGCTGGGGTTACAGAAGTCTAACTGCCATGAATGCTGAAGGGAAAATATAAGCACAAAGGGGATACAAAGTTATGCTGAGTGTGGAGTAAAGGGAAGGATTTTTCTAGGTCCATAATAGATTAAGGAGTATAGAAGAGAGAGGGATGGGTTGATAAGATAAGACATAAATGTTACTTTTAAACTGGATGTAGATCTTTCAGAGGGTGGTATAAGGGTGATGATGGTGCAGAATTTAGATTGAAAAGGAATTAGAGGGTGATACTGGAAGCATGCAGATAGGGTGGATCGTAGAGAAAGAGGGGGAAATAGAAGAGTGAGGGAAGACTTACATAAACTGAGAATGCAAGGTAGAGAAATGTTACTTGTGTGTTCCAAGGCTGAAAGAATATAAAACTGAGGATACAAAATGTAGTAGGAAGTCTCTACTGACCCAGAGAGAAATCAGAGATGACGCTATGTCATGCAGTAGGGGTGTTTTCAGACCAAGTGGGAGGAGTAGTAAAACATATATTAGTCAATGGAGAATTAAACGAGAAACTGATGGAGGAAAGTAATAAAGATATAAAATGTGGAAGGGAGTTATGTGTTTTAGAGATTACATAGGAAGAGAGGTGGAGGTCTCACTATTACTTAGTGTATTAACTTAAAGATGAAGAGGAGGAAATGCTTATGCAAGTTGTGCTAATTAGGTGTGCTAAGTTAGAGAACTCCAGATTTCTATTGTGAGGTGACAGGTGGTAGAGTGTTGTGTACAGCAGTGATTTGCAGGGAAAAGGTGATTTACGCAGTGCACACCTGAAATTGTATTAAGTAGTATTTATGAGATGGAATTAGTTGGCTAGTGTGTTAAACAGTGAGTGAATAAAGAAAGCAAAAGGGAAATATTTCTGTGCTTTATAGTTGAGGTTCCATACATAGATTCTGTTGGGAATTAACCAACATTTATTTGTACTGCTGCTGTCACTGGAGAATAGTAACATGACTTTAAGATGGGTGTGATGTCGGAGAGATTACAGGTGAAGAGTAGAGTTTATAAATGTGATGATGTGGGAGGTAACTGGGGAAATCAGGGTAGGAGGGGAGCAAACAGGGTCACGGTCCCCAAGTCAACATGAGGTAATCAGTGTGGGCATGCACACAGAGTAAGAAACCAGCAGAGTTGTGGTTGCTGTGTTTGCATCAGCAGGTATGCACACAAGATTGCCACTGTGTTTTTATCCAGAGTAGGAATCAAAAGCTGCAATAAATGTAGGCCAATATGATTAACCACTGCAGCATCCCTACAGCGTCATGCTCCCTGGTAAGATCCGACCACAAGGTGGTCACTTTCGAATTCACCATCTCCCCTAACACCCCCCTCCCCCAGCTAAGGTCAAACAAAAAAAAATTCTCCAAAGCTGATTACAACCTCCTGCGGGAAGGTATAAATAGCTTCACAGCCCCTTCCCCTCCATAGGAACTGGCACATATGTCCAAACCTACACCAAAGTACTATACAAGCATTTATATAGCTGCATGGAATCAGAAATACCAGACAGAACAAAATCCTCCTCCTCAAGAAAGAGTAAACCTGTGCGGTGTACTCTATAATAAAAGGAAAAAACTGCTGCCCAGGACCAAGAAGGAGCAGGTGCCTAATTGGAAGCAATCTCTCTTTAGCCTGAATAAGCAAATAAGAGCAATAGTGAAATCCTCCAAAGCAAAATTCGAGTCCAGACTGGCCACATCTACTAAAGACAGTCACAAGGCCTTACTCACATATGTCTGCAATCTCAAAGGAAACACTCAGATCTGCTTAGAACTGGTGGTCAGGGACACTACAAATACAAAAGATGTAGATATAGCCAACCTGCTGGCAGACAGGTTCAGTGAAAACGTCATCCCTCTGTCCCCCCATCAGTTAATCAGGACATCCCCAGCACCTGCCCCCTCCCCTTATCTCTAGGGAGCAAGTAATCACTGCCCCTCAAAGGCAAAAAATATAACCGCTCTGGGACCTGATATGCCAGGCTGCATCCAACATGAACTCAGAAAGGAACTTGCCACACCATTAGGCACCCTATTCAACCAAAGCCTGAGTACCAGCTTTGCCCCAGCCGAGTGGAGGATAGCCACTGTCATCCCTTTGCACAAAGGTGGAGTGTCGACCAATCCAGGAAACTATAGACCCATCAGCCTAACTAGCCTGATCTGCAAGGTCATGGAACGGATTATCATGGACCTCCTCATTAATATGGGCATTGGCAACCTCCAAACACTAGATCCCACAGTTTGGTTTCATGAAGGGGAGGTCATGCATGTTAAATTTGGTTGACTTCTTTGAAACAGTCACCAAAGACATGGACAAGGGGAAGATGGTGCACACTGGCTACCTTGACCTGGCCAAAGCCTTTGATACTATTCCCCACTCAGGTATAATAAATAAACTCTCTCAACTAGGCATCAATCCATATGTTACCAGATGGGTAGCAAATTGGCTCACTGGTAGAACCCACCTAGTCAAAATAGGGGAAGCCATCTCAAGCAGTAGACCTGTAATGAGCAGTGTACCCAGGGATCGATCTTGGGGCCTCTGCTGTTTGGGATATACTTTTCTGAGGTGCAGGCCAGAACCAGTGGGCTATGGCTGACCAAGTTTGCAGGTGACTGCAAGCTGGGTGCTGTCATCAATTCCCCTAGTGATGTGGACATCCTTCAAGAGAGTCTCACCCAAACAAAGGACTGGTGCCAGAACCATGGCCTCAAACTGAATGCCAAAAAATGCATCATCTTCCCCTTTGAGGAGAGTGATGTCCCCACAAATTATAACATTAATGGTAAGGTCCTAAGCATGTAATCAGTCGTGAGGGACTTGGGCACCCAGGTTGATAGCAAACTGACTTTTGACCACCATATTGCCTCCAGTGTACGAAAAGCTTTCTACGTGGCCCACCTCATTAGTAAGGGTATCTCATCCAGGGACAAAGATGTCATAAGATTACTGTATTCTTCCCTTATAAGACCCATTATTGAGTGCAATGCCCCTTTCAGCATGTACCTTACAAAGCACATGCGGCAGCTGGAGACAGCAGAGAGGTTCCTCACCAGGAGAATCCAGGGTCTCAAACATCTACCCTACATGGATAGGTTAAAAGAACCTGTCCCTCTATTCAGTCTCATACAGACTCCTCAGAGGTGACCTCTGTCTTGTATATAAGGCAATCTCAGCCCCGCCTTGATGGGACTGCTGCATATCCACAAGTCTAGCTCCACTCAAGTAACCCACATGCGCAACCTCAACCTGGTCTGAGACATCAATAGGACTTGTTGGCGGGGCATATTTGGGTCCCAGACACTCCCTCTTCTGTGGAATAGACCCCCTCTCTGCATCAAGCAGAGTACCTCATTAACCCTTTTAAGCACAACCTGGATAACTGGATGGGGAACAGAAAATACATCCCTAGGATTCCACCTGTGTCCCCGCTGGACAGGGGCATCAGGTGCCGACTTGTCAGAACATGGGCTAAATTCTTGGCTAGGCTTGTAAGGGTCTCAGTGCCAATAGCCTAGTAACTTCCTATGATCCTATAATCCTGTGAACAAGTTTAAGCTGTTTTACAGAGCCCTGCATAAGTTCCATCAGAAGTAAGTATTACTGCTCTGAGGTAGCATTGATTATGAATGGGAGTAGGAGAAGTAAGTATTACTGCTCTGAGGCAGCATTGATTATGAATGGGAGTAGGAGATGTAAGTATTACTGCTCTGAGGCAGCATTGATTATAAATGGGAGTAGGAGAAGTAAGTATTACTGCTCTGAGGCAGCATTGATTATGAATGGGAGTAGGAGATGTAAGTATTACTGCTCTGAGGCAGCATTGAGTATGAATGGGAGTAGGAGAAGTAAGTATTACTGCTCTGAGGCAGCAGTGATTATGAATGGAAGTAGGAGAAGCAAGTATGAATGCTCTGAGGCAGCACTGATTATGAATGGGAGTAGGAGAAGTAAGTCGGTCTTGAGGAGAAAGGATAGTGTTACAGAAAATAGATTATTAAGAGAAGTTATGGGTGGTTGCTAGCTACAGAACACTGCATGTTACTTGAGGGTAAAATAGCAAGCACTTTTCTGAAAAAAAGCTTTGACAGAAGCAAAGTCCAAGGGTGTCAAAATACTGAATAGTACCTTCTCTGTAGAAAACTTCCTGTACTCTTGTCCACCTACTGATTTAAGCTGTTAGAAAGGGGATGGGGCTCTATAGGGTGTTGTCAATACTGTTATGTGCTGAAAGATACAGAGAGAAAAAGGAGTGAAATAGCTATGAGGTAAAGTAAATGAGGATATAAGAGAGAAAGCAAAATATATACATGGACATCATGAAAAGCTACAGTTTCATACAAACTGACAGTTTCACTCTGATTAAGCATAATACTTTTCCTACAGAGCCTGTACTACATATACCAGCAGTACAAAGCAAATTATACATATAAGCAGATCAGGAGGTTAGACAACGGCTGCTTCCTCATACAAATACACAAAAGTGTTAGCCTTCTACAAAGATAAAAAAATCAGAGTCACTTGCACTATTAGTGTACAGTTTGCCAAAGTGCAAGGCATCTAAGATATAACAGTACATCTACTACAGAAAACAAAGCACTAAAAAAAAAAAAACAAGCTAACCAATGCACAACCTTGGGTTAGCCCCTAGTATGGATTCATCCCCAACAGTTCAATGGAATTTTACTGTATGCAGTTTAATCCTTTCTCCTACAAATACATTACAGCTTCAATGTCAGGTCTTTGGATGTAGATACAAAAGCCTGGTCATCCTTTTCCCTGAATCAGAGAGCACACATTTATTTATTTATTTTACATTTGTTAACCAGGAAACTCTATCTGGACATGTGCCCTTTTTCAGTTGAGGCCCAGGGAGAAAAGCTCCAATGTCATACAGTACATAGTCATTAGTAGATAGTATAGTAGAACACATTGTAAAAAAACATTAATTTGATACATAACTTTAAAACATTAATAGTTTTACAGGAGTTAAACACCAGGAACTATAGCAAGCACATTTAAAACAGTAATAGTTTCACAAGAGTTAAACAATAGGAGCTATAGCAAGAACATTTAATACATCATGAGGGTTTGTAGTTATCTTCAGTGCATATAACTTTGAACAAACAGATATAGATTTGAACAAAGACATTAGAAATTGATAGAGATAAGCTTGAGATAAAAATCTACAAGGAGTTAATTGAATGAATTCAATGTTTAAATAGGTGGTCTAGTGCAGCAGTAAAGGAGAGTTGAAAGGGTGGTTTGGGGGTGGTCTAACCTGGACTTTAGCAGGAGCAGAGCCGGGAGTTGGCAAGGTTGATTTTTAGAAGTTTTTTAAACTGTTTAGATGTGGAAGTGGTCATTTGTGGGTTGGGCAGAGAGTTTCAAAGCTTGGAAATATAATTGGAGAAGAGGGCTTCACTCACTGAGTTTTTTGCTTTGGTGACTTGGAGAAGTTTATTCTTTGAGCAAGGGGATCTAGATGCATAGTATGGTTGAATAATGTCTTTGCATGTTGGGTTCTTTTCTGAGTGATAGAGAATTCTATGAGTTAAGGTTAGTTGATTAAATTGAAGTAATACAGGGAGTTCTAGCAAATCAAGCTACTTGAGTGATAGACAGTGATGGGAATTATAGGAAGCATTAGTGGCAAATGTGGAGATTTTGTTATACCAGGTTTCAAGCTTGGCAAGGTCAGTTTTATGGAAGTTTGTTAGAATTGGGGATGCGTATAGGAGTGTTGATAATAGGTGTGTTCTAGCAATTATGATTTTTGTACTGCTTATTAGAAATTGTTTATTCCTATATAGGAGGCCAGGTTTCTTGTGAACTTTTTTGATGGATTGGTCTATGTGGAGGTCAAGTTTCAGGTTATAATGGATTATAATGCCTAGCAGTTTGGTACAGGGGTAGGAGTAATCATGGTTTGGTTTTTACAGAAGATATGAAAGGTTGTGGGAGAAGTATTTCTAGTGGGGTAGAAAAGCATAAGTTTAGTTTTACTGGGATTTAATATAAGTTAGGAGTTTGTTAACCATGTTTCAACAGATAGGAAGTAGTCCTGGGTGATGGATTGAAGGTCATTGAGGGTAGAAGCAGAGCAGATCAGAGTGAAGTTGTCAGTGTATTGAATGACATTGGCATGGGGAGTGGCAGAGTGGAGGTGACTGGTAAATAGTGAGAAAAGAAGGGGTCCAAGGATGGAGCCTTGTGGTATCCATAAGGTAACTGGTAGTAGGGGTGAGAGGGACTGTTGTCAATGAATGGTTTGTTGATCTGTTAATTAACTTTGAAACCAGGCTATAGCTGTGTCACTAAGGTTGTGGGAGGAGAGGACATTAATGTGTTTGGTGTGATTGACCATATTGAAGGCCTTTGACAAGTCTAGGAATATGGCTGATACAAACTGGGAGTTGTTTCTGTGCTGATTAACTATGTTTATGAAAGACAGGGCTGTTGTGGTGCTATGTGCAGAGCAGAAACCATGTTGGTATGGGATAGGAGATTGTGAGATAGTAGATATTCTATGAGTTAGGAGTGTACTACTCTTTCTAGGATTTTAGACAGGGGGAGAGGATGGCAATGGGGTGATAATTAGTAAGTTCATACGAGCTACCATCTTTGTGCAGAGGCAAGATGTGTGAGATTTTCCAAATAGTGGGGACATATGCCTCTAACTGATCTATTTATAAGTATGGTTATTGAATAGGAAATAGCTTCTGATGCAATTTTTAGATAATCTGCAGGGAGATACTCAGCAGCTAAAGTTGTTGGCTTTATTTTTTTTAAGTAGTTTTTTTTTTTTTTTGGTGTAATAGATGGGGACTGAGTTTAATTTGAAGAAGTTAGTACTATTTTGAGGGGGGTATTGGGGTTTGTTTTTGGGGGGATTAGTATTATTGTGATTGTTGGCTAGGGTTTGAATAGATTCTGTGAAGTAGGTGTGAATTGGGTGGCCATGTTTCCACAGCCTTCTGGTGTTTTTGGTGTGGATGTAGTATTTTTACCTGGTTGTAAGAGGTTATTTACTGATACCTAGAATTTTTGGGTTATTCTGATGTTTGATTTGGATGTTGTGGTAGTAGTTGGATTTGTCAGATTTTATTAATGTTTTAACTTTGTTTCTAAGTTCTATGAAATTTTGTTTATTAGTGCTGGTTTTGTTCTTATGGAACTGTAACCAGGCCTTGTTCCTGTCTTTGAGTACTGCTCTAGTTTATTGGGTTAACGAGGGTGCATAATTGGATTTTACTGTAATGTTTCTAGTTGGGGCATAGGTGTTGAGAATCTTGAGGAAGGTGTTGTTGAAGGAGAGTACTACCTCATCTAGGGGCAGTAATTTGAGATGTACCCAGGAACAATTTTTGAAAACAGAGATAAATTTGTCAGAGTGAAATGCTTTTTGCTTCTAATTGTGCAGAAGGATGTTTGATGTGGTGCATGGTTATGATCTCTTAAGAGAAATGTTGGGTAGTGGTCACTTAAATTGTCAGGGAATGACAGGTGGGTAGAATTAACTAGAATCCTGTCTAGTATAGATTCTCATTTGGAGGTTTTATCGGTCCTGGTTGAAGATGCGATGATTTGGGCAAAGCCGTACACGTTAACATGTGTAGTGGGAGTTGAGAAGGAACATAGGAGCCAGTCAGTATTGAAGTCACCCATTAAGCTTGTCTCTTGAGGAAGGGATGTGTAACACCATTGTAAAAGTCTTTCCAGAATGGCAATGTTGTTACCTGGTGGGATGTACCCACCTATTATATTAAGATGTTTATTGGGGTTGATTGTTAATTTGGCTAGAATTAGCTCAGTATTTGCAAAATCTGGAGTAGAGCTGTCCAGTAGGTTGAGTGATAGATATTCTTTGAATAGGATAGCTACATCACTTCCTTTTTGTTTAGTCTATCTTTCCGTAGGATATTCTAACCTGGGGGAGTGATTTCATTATTGTTGATATTTGATTTTAGACATGTTTCAGTTAAAGTAACTATATCTGGAGAGCAATGGGATAGTAAAGCATGTAAATTGTGGGTTTTGTTAGCTATGCTATGTACATTTATGTTGAGGAAGAGAAGGGATGTTTTTTTTTTCCTTTGGTGAAGAAATGTAAGATTAGTTTGGGATGGGATGGGTTGGCTAGTGAAACATGGACATTTATGGTTCCAGGATTGGGATAGATGTCTCCTGCCAGAATTAATTGTTTGGATATATGTTGATGGAGCTTGGAAAGTTTGTTAAGGATCTTAGAGAATCTAAGGGAGGTGGGAGAAGAGATGGTGGTGTTGAGTTTGGTGTGAGGAGGAATAGTGTGCTTGAGAGGAGTCTCATATGAGGAGAGGTTATATAGTAGGAGTAGAAGAGGATTTGAAGTTAGGAGGAGTAGAGTGAGTTTAGGAGATATTGTGAGGAGTGTACTATTGTGTGTACTTGCTAGTGGTAGTAGGAGGTGAGAAGTTGTTTTGTGTGTTAAGGGTTAATGTGTAGTAAGTGAGAGTTGATGTTTAGATGGGAGACGGGGAAAGACTAGGTGGGACTGTATTATGGGTTGTAGGTGTGGCTATGGTTATGTATAAATGTATGTGCAGTAGGGGTGGGTGGGAATTGGAGTAGGGTAGGGGAACGAGGGCGAATGAAGTGGGTTGAAACAACCACCACCACGAGTCAATCATGGCATTAAGAAAAAAAACAATCAGCTGCATAGTATGCAAGAAGGTAAGTTTAGTATGGTTTAGTGGCCTGTCCTTCACTGCTCTTAACTATAAAACAGAGCGTCAGAATTTAAAAACAATATATCACTGCCCTACACTTTCAAATGGTTTTCAGCCCTTTAAAACAATTTACCAGGACCATCTAGGTGGTTAGATAGTAAGTCCTGTAGTCGGGAATAATCTAGTGCCAAATTATTTCCAAGTATGGGCAAGATCCTGAGGTGGGTTCAGGAGGAAGCTAGTGTCCGGGTTGTGTGCATGCTATTAAGAGCATTTTTATAAGATGGAAGTTAACCACTAAGTTTTCAGATTAATATAAGAAACATACAGTGTTGTTGGGCCAAGCACTTGTCAGGTTTCAATGTTTCTTTGCAGATAGGTGTAGGGTGGATTTCCTTAATGGGAATAGAGTTTGTTGCAGGGTCCGCGCAGTTCAGAGAGATGGTTAAGTCTAATGGGAGAGAGAAAAAAAATTAGTAGGTGAACAGTGGGTAGGTAGAGAAATACTGGGAGAGAGAGGGTAGGGTAGGATGTGGGAAGGATGCCAGGGGAGGTCTGGGAGAGAGGGAAGGTTATGGAAAACAGTTACAGAATTACAGTGGTAAAGGATAGCTAATTATCAGTTACCGGGTTACTGCATTATCCAGCTACAGCAAAGTGGTTAACTATTGTTAGATATTGTTGTCAAGCAATTCTAAGATCAACAGTTGTTCAAGCGCTGTCATAACTTTATACTATAACACATAAGAATTCTGTAGCAGCACATTAACAGTAGGCAGTAGG
This sequence comes from Protopterus annectens, assembly GCF_019279795.1. Classification (NCBI taxonomy): domain Eukaryota; kingdom Metazoa; phylum Chordata; order Ceratodontiformes; family Protopteridae; genus Protopterus; species Protopterus annectens. The sequence continues at coordinate 1,901,024,415 of NC_056737.1, forward strand.
CAATTTACGTAGACATGCATGAGAGGTTATTCAAACAAGTACGAACATGCATTCAACTGCCGTTCAAGCACCTATTGTACTAGCGCTCACACAGGTGACACACAGACAATCTTAATAAATATGCTGAGTGGGTACTACAGTAAGGTTCTACACTGTAGGTTTCACAGGAAAATTAGGCAGGGAAGCCTTCTTATGTTCAATGCTGTATTTTAACATCATTAACTCATTGGAAGATAGTGTTCCCAATTACTACATACAAAATATCAATTGATAAGTATCAGTCCAGTACCAGTGCTAAACTGGTGATAAAATAGGCAAATCTGACACTTTTCCAATAGCTTGTCTGATTATTTTCTACTTTTGAACCATTAGATGTAAAACATTCTTACTTGCATGCACACCTTGCCGGAATGCCTGTAGCTCCTGTTTGCTGGACGCTAAGATTTAAAAATTGCACCAGAGCTTTACACTACCCTAAGTAAACTCAGGTGTGATGTGTGTAAGTGGGATTACCAGTAAGGTGAAACCATCATGAGGCAGTAGCAGTTTTAAGAAAAAACAATCAACCACATAGTATACAGACAGGTAAGTTTACTATGCTTCTGAGGCTTGTCCTTCACTTCTCTTAAGTATAAAAAAGAGTGTCAGAGCTTAAAAATAATATATAACTGCCCTACACTTTCAAACTGTTTTCAACCCTTTAAAACAATTTACCATGACCATCTAGGTTGTTAGATAGTAAGTACTGTAGTCGAGAATGATCTTTTGCCAATTTTTTTCCAAGTATGGACCAAATTCTGGGGTGGGTTCAGGAGGGAGCTAGGAGCTTCAACAAAGTATTAGTTTAAGGATGTGCACACAAAACAACTTATTAGTTTAAGGGTGTGCACACTTATGCAACCGGCGTATTGTACGTTTTTTTTATTTTTTATATTTTTTCCCCTAACAGATTTGTTTGCTTTTCAATTGAATTGTACAGGTTATAGGTCACATTAAAGGTGGGAAAAGTTTTTAAATGATTTATTGTGGTCTATTTTTTTTATATCACAAAAATCTGGCATTTTAATAGGGGTGTGTAAACTTTTTATATCCACTGTACATACATTCATCCCTGTCCACTCTGGTGCAGACATACTGACTCACAATCTGCATGTGCACACCTGCCTCCTCTTCATCAGAATCTCAACTCCAGTATTTGAAGAGATGACAAGGGTGAGCTTGCATCTTCTGCTGTGAAATAGACCTAGGAATAAATGAACAGTATTATCCATGTGTCGTTCTGTGCAGATGTAGCGCAGATGTTACACATGTACAGCATATGTGCAGCTTAACTTCTATCATTCTCCAGCATGAAGTCAGGAACACTCACCTAGTAACACTGCAACAAGAGTATCATAATTGTCAGATTTCTATTAATGTGCAATGTACATTATATGCAATATCACCCAATTTCACCTCTGTGTAAAGGAAACTTTTCATGTGTTAATCATCTAGTAGTCAGTGTTGCCTAGTATATATAAATAGTGTACAAGCATGTGCCTCAGATGCCTACACATTTACCTTTGTACTATAGTTATTGTTTATTCATTAATACCTATCATGCCTTGTCTTTTTGTGTTTGTTTTTTCCTGTAAAAGAGCTGACACTCGAAATTTCATTTAGGTAGCACTTGTGTTTCCTAAATGACAATAAAGTTTCTTTTGAATCTTTGGAAACCCTGTTCTAAGTAGTGCATCCTGAATGCTGGCATGCACTGTACCAAAAAAACTAAATTATGACACATATATTCTCCACCCTCAGTTGACAGCTAAACGTTTGACACCTGTAACTACAATCTACATAGGAGAGCTGAGGCCTACCACATACTGTTCGGTTAGCTGTGTAAGTTCTAGACAATATGAAACAGTTTGCTGTTAATATAATGGAATAATAACATTAGGCTTCCAACTCCCAGCTGTATGCAAAGCCTCTAAGCCACAAGTCTTTTGCCCATGTCATGATAAAATGTCACTTGTTGCATAGCTGATCAGTTTGTCAATCATTTGAAACTAAATTATTAAATGGTGGTTTGACAGAACTTTGGGCTATAATTTTATCCATGTGGAGGGTTTCAGAACTCCAATTTACAACTGCTAAAAGTTCACCTGAATATGCTATGCCTTCTTTAGCTGATATACAAATGGCTATAAATTTGACCAATGCTGCATGGAAATACCTTTTCGGAATACCAGAGCTTCTGAGGTGGCTTGAGAATAACACTTACCTCAGCTAAATGATCCATATGATTTTGGTATCAAGAAGGAGAACTCTTGCCTCATGTAACTGATTCAGATACATTTGGTACTGGAGAAAGAGAACTCTTCCCTCAATTACCTTATAACAATATATTATGAGCATTTATTTGGTGACTGTAGGGATATACAACATAGTATGCACTTTTATGGCATTACATTATGTTCATCCATGGTGGTACAGCGGTAGCATTGTTGCCTCACAGCAAGAGGATCTCCCATTTGATTTTTGGCTGGAGTGCAGGGAGTGCCTTCTGTGTGGAGTCTACATGTCCTCCCTGCGGTTGAGTGGGCATTCGAAAGACATGCATAAATGGGCGTGCCTTCGTTGAAGGTTGAACGTCGAGCTGGCACCTCGGTGTTCATCAAAATCTGCTGCCAATCGTTAGCGGACCGGAGTTCCACTGTGACAACCCCAAACCGGGAAAAGCCGAAAGACAACAACAACATTATGTTCAAGAATATCATCTGTTATATGTCAATGATGCAGACAGATACTCCATAGATTGGGGGGGCAGAATCACCACAGGTGCATTAACAGGGCTGCAAACTTAAACAATAGCACTGTTTTTGAGAATACAGAACTAGATTATTATACGATATAAAGATTATTTAGTTGGAGGTGTGGGATCAAAATATTAAGAAGTGGGTAGCTGATGCTACTGAATTAATACTGACAACAGATTCTTCTTAAAATAAAGCATAACTTCTTTCTTTGCATTTTGTTAACTATGGTAGAATTCTGATTCATGTGAAGCTTTTTCAGACACAGTCTAGGAACATTGTCTGGTCAATTGACTAGCTCAAAGTTACGCAGTAGGCTAATGGAGGTTGAGGGAATCAAACCCTGGACTACAGGGAGCAGCCCATTAACAGCATATAATTGTAATATCATGTTGCATAGCCTTTCTCATCTTGCATAAACTACCAGACTAACTTTTTCTAACATCTTTCATTTTTGAATTACAGTCCAAACAGCAACCTGAGTCATACAAGTCACGTCATATAACAGTGCACTTAAAAATGAAAGTTAGGCAAAGCTATCACCATTACGCTTTACTTTGTTAACTTGCTGAGTTCACTTCCCTATATTGTGGGCTATATCACTGCATTTTATAATAGAAATCACTGCTGGCACATTTTCTTCTAGCTCATTAACAGAGATTTATTCAGTATGGGCCATTCTGTTCTCTGTGTTCGAGAAACATAGGAGTTAATATATGCAAAGTAATAAGTGACATGGATGTCAGAGGGGCTTAACACCTGCACCAAATATTTTTAGAGGTTTCATGCAACTGAAACTTTGAGACTTTTGCTCTGTCCAGTGTCCAGTTGGTGTGCCAACCAACTTAGGCACAATGAAGTGCAAGTAGAGTATCCACAATGGTCAGATAAATGTAAAGATGCAATCAGTGTGGAATGTGTGAATGCAAAAGTATAAAATGAATTGGCCTAAAGTAAACTATATTATGCAGACTACTGTAGACATTGTAGCCACCAATCTGTACACCATCTTCATTTGAGCCTAACTCAGACTCCAGTGTCCTGGTAGAAATGACTGCACCAAACCACCGAGTTCTTCAAATAATTTTTTTTTTCTCCATAATACTTTTCTTGGCCGACTGCCTGAAGATCTGGTGTATACAGTGGAAAACATGTGGACCTAGTTTTCAGCAGATGGGCTACTGACCAATGTAAAGACTATATTGCTATTTTGGGTAAATGAATGAATGATGTTTTCTGCTTCCTTTCCACTCCTCAGTGTTTATATATTTTTTATTTCTTAACCATGGTACACTACTGATCCACATGGACCTTTATGAGACACCTTCTGAGAGCAGTATCTTGTTAAATTACTTACATAGCAGGCAAATGGAAACTTAGTACTTTCGATATGTAAAGTATGTAATTTTTTCAGTGATTTGCAGATGATTATATTCATGTTTGTACTTAATTGTTACATTGTGTACAGTTACATAGTCTACAATAAAAAATGGAAGCTTAAGGAATCAAACTTTGGACTATATGATGAAGCTCATTAATGGTTTACACGCTTAATCTTTTGCACTGTTAGTGCTGTTGCCATTTTGTTCAATATACAGTACATCTAGTATTAATTGCTGCAGTCATGTATATGCCAGAGTTTGCAAAGAGGCAGTTTTGTGTATTGTAGGACTTGAAAAGACAAACTGAACATTTTCTTCGGTGGACTGAGGACAAGCTTATAGATGGTTAAAGTTTAAGTCACTGCAAGCAGAGCTTATAGTCTGATAACGATGCAGATTTGGTTAAGTCACAGTAGTTTACTGAACTCATTTAAGATACCATTACAAACATAAGTAAAATAAATATAATAATAGAAAAGGTTGTCGGTGGCAAAATAATACAACACATTGATATTTTATGGGAAGCAAACTTCCTTACAGTGAGTACACCCTTACTTATCTAAATGTATTAAGTCTGAGATTGCAGTACTGTGGAGTAAGGGAAAAACCTCTTTAGCTCATTCATTGTTCTGTGACCTCAGCAGAATCAAATCATACTATGTAACTAAACAGTAATTTGGTAATCATGGTCATTGTTTACTGGTATTAGGAAACGTAGCTGAGATGAGTGGTAACATATTTACTCAGCGAGGATCAAAATATGGAAAACGAGATTTTGGCTATCCAATCAGTCTGTTTCCATAGTAGCCATTCTGTGAAAAACAAAAAGTCATGTGGCAGAATTTACTACAGGATGCACATTTTGTGTTACAGATGATACCAGGTGGATACGTTATGATGGCAGTTAAGTACAGCAAAATATGAATATGAACTACAAGCAGATTTTGTCCTGTTATCCTGAGTATAACTGAACCAATCTTTGTATGCTGTCTGACTCTGAGCAAGTTTCAAAAAGTTATGGTGCTGTCAGGACAGCAGAAGAGATAAGGAGTAGCGAATTATATGATATGGCTAAATAAGACTGTTTATGGCAAAGTGGGGAACATTACAATTAGTTTTCAGCAAAGGGTAGTAATGATAGAGTTCATACATGGCAGGCAGGACTATACAGAGAAAATAAGATACTGCAGCTTAGAAATGGAGTACAAAAATAATTATTATGGATATAGAAACAATTTTCATTGAAAGTAGCATACTTTTTCTGAAGAGATAAAGAGGAACAGAGAAATCAGCCATTCAAGAAACTACCTGATAATCTCAATCTCAATCAATTGGAAAGTCATATATTGTGCATACCTCAATGTACAGATTTTCGTAGAATGTCCAGATTGTTCCCTTACATTTTGGTCTGTTTCTCATAAAATTGTGGTTTTCTGGCAAATTGTTAGTAAATCATTGAGGGTTGAAGCCAGAAAATAAAGAAAGACATTTGATTTTCAGACTTCATACCCTTCAGAAAATTCATGTTAATGCAAAATATGTTATTCTATCAACTTTTTAAATTTGTAAGAGCAATATTCAAAAAGTATCCCTATTTTTGGGCCTTTGTCTCGCATTATTTATGGCCTTGTCCAGATTTTTTGCTTTAAAAGGTTGACATTTATGATACTATGTTCCAAATATTATGAAATTGGACTCACAGTATCTCACTGAACTGAATTAAATTGCAGTGGAAAACATCAGTACAAAAATCAAAAACAGAAAAAGATGACTTTATCAAAAATGCAAAAAAAAAAACTGTTATGCAATAATGTTGTGGTTTGCAATTTTATATAATGTTAAGCTACTTATGCAAACTGAGTCAGATGTACTTAGTTCTCCAGTGAAGCACAGCTGACTGCCATATTGTCACTAAGATGAAACATAGTATAACTCTGTGAGTACTGGGTAATGCAGTTATAATTGGTTTTCTGAATTTTATTAATATTCTCTAATGTTTATATTATTTATAAAACAGGCATTAGCGAGATGATATTTTACAGTAGAACAAATACCATAGTGATTTATTTTTAATATTTAATTTAATTCTGATATTTCGCCTTGTTTTACTTGTCATAATAAAGATGGATCACACATGCCAATATCTACCAGCACAGCATGTTGACAGCTAGTAGGTTGTCTTTTTCTACATTCCTACGACTCATTCAATAAAATAAATAATATATAAATGAAACAGATCATCCACTCATTCTCTGCTTTCTGAATGAATATTTATGTTCTTTCTTTCTTTTTCTTTTCCTTTCTTTCTATCGTTTTTTAATGTTTGGATCTTTCTTTTCTTTAATGTTTGGCCCTTTCTTTTTTAAATATCTGGCCCTTTCTGTAGCTGTCTGCCATCAACTGTGTCATGAAGCCCTTTCTCAGTCTTCTAGTCCACTTTCTCTAACAACCCTCTGACTTGCTCCTTCAAATTTGGACCCCACAACTACAGCGTAAGTGATCTGGGAAAGTGTGCAAACAGTAGATCATGGTATTCTGACATCCAGTATGGAGCTCTTTCATGGGGAAGTGTGCAAACAGTAGAACATGGCATTCTGATATCTAGTATGGAGCCATTGAATGCAGAAGTGTGCAAACAGTAGATCATGGAGTTCTGATATCCAGTATGGAGCCATCTCATGGGGAAGTGTGCAAACAGTAGGTCATGGTATTCTGACATCCAGTATGGAGCTCTCTCATGGGGAAGTGTGCAAAGAGTAGAACATGGCATTCTGATATCCAGTATGGAGCCATTTAATGCAGAACTGTGCAAACAGTAGATCATGGAATTCTGATATCCAGTATAGAGCCATCTCATGGGAAAGTGTGCAAGCAGTAGATAATGGCATTCTGATATCCAGTATGGAGCCATCTCATGCGAAAGTGTGCAAACACTAGATCATGGAATTCTGATATCCATTATGGAGCCATCTCATAGGAAAGTGTGCAAACAGTAGATCATGGCATTCTGATATCCAGTATAGAGCCATTTCATGCGAAAGTATGCAAAAAGTAGATCATGGAATTCTGATATCCAGTATGGAGCCATCTCATAGGAAAGTGTGCAAACAGTAGATCATGGCATTCTGATATCCAGTATGGAGCCGTCTCATGCGAAAGTGTGCAAACAGTAGATCATGGCATTCTGATATCTAATATGGACCTGTCTCATGGGGAAGTGTGCAAGCAATAGATCATGGCATTCAAATATCTTGAGCCATCTCAAAGCAGTGTAAGTTATGTTGGTCTGCCCTGACCAGTTGTCAGTGTGCATTACACACAAATGCACCTCAGGATTAGCATCATTGGTCTCTTCTAAGAACTGCGGGTCTTTGGCTGTAAACCTCATTTATCTCCCCAGGATAGGTGAGCTGCCACAATGCCATCCCACTGTTCCCCCCACTGGCCACTTCTTAATTTGGTTCACTAACTGAACCCATTTTATCTGAGTCATAGTCAGGACTCCATCTCCTTGCATCATCAAAGGAAACTAAGAAGGCAGACTTCTATGCAAAGATGTTGAATAAGTAGAACAGCTTTCCACAAGCGTCTGTAGGGTATTAAACAGTAATGAAACTCAAGGATGCATGGTGCGTACACAAGGCAATTCTTTTGAAGGCTGAGGAAAGTAAAATGTCAATTAAGCAAGATTTGAAATTTAACCAGTGAACAAAGGCGAGGATTTATGAGACTTGTACCACAAGGCATAGGGCTGGTGTGTAGTAGAACTACATACCAAAGCCCATTCTAGTTCATGTTCTTAATAAAGATTGATACACAGAGGACTACAATCTTGTATACAATCTTATTCATTTATGTAGCAACAATACTCCATACACTGAGTACACATGCAAATGCCACTTCCCTGGATAAAACACTTGTCACAAACAATGCACCGGGGTGTGAGTTGGCTGATTCCAGTAAAGGACTAGACCCACTTACCTGCACATGGTGTAGTGCTTGTGAATGTACTAGTTCTCTCACCCCTATTGATGTGTTTCTCAGATAACAGAGCTAAGCAGAATCAATGCAAGCAAACAAAAAAAAAAAAAAAAAAGATGAACGTCTATTTTTTATATAGGGAAACAACTACTGGTCACATGGTATTCTGTGGTGCAGGCAAAACTGCTAATACAACCACACTGTTCCTGCCCCACACTGTGATGCTGCCAAGCTCCTATCAGTGAGAGATATTACTGCACCAGTTCCCCTCATTATCCCTTCATTACCATATTATGGTAAATCCTTAGCTCCACAGTCATCCCTAATGAATGTAAAAGTGTTATGAATCACTGTGTGGCATGACAGTAAGAGCAGAGAATGAGTACTTATTAAGGTATGCAAACACATCAAATCTTATTAAGTAACTACATTACTAAGTAGCTGTTTCATACTATGATATGTAGTACATTCTTGCTGTACAGCAATTCATTTGGTGGCACCAGTCTGTATAATACACAGCAATGTGCTATGCATGCATTGATTTTATGGCTCCAGTGCACATAATACACAGCAATGTGCTATGCATACATTCACTCTATGGTATCAGTGCATGTAATACATAGCAATGTTCTATGCATGCATTCACTCTATGGTATCAGTACCCATAATGCATAGCAATGTTCTATGCATACATTCACTCTATGGCACTAGTACACATAGTACATAGCAATGTGCTATGTATACATTCACTCTATGGCACTAGTGCATATAGTACACAGCAATGTGTTATGTATGCCTTCACTCTATGGCTCCAGTACACATAATACACAGCAATATGCTATGCATACATTCACCCTATGGTATTGGTGCATATAATAAATAGCAATGTTCTATGTATACATTTACTCTAAATCACTAGTGCACACAGTACACAGCAATGTCCTATTCATATATTCACCACTGTACATAATACACAACAATGTGTTATGTATACATTCACTGCATGGCACGAGTCAACATAATACACACCAATGTGCTATGCTTCCATTCAATCAGTGATTCAAGTGCACAAAACACATAGCAATGTGCTATGCTTACATTCAGTAAATAGTACCAGTGCACATAATACACAGCAATGTACCATGCCTACATTTAGTCAGTGACACCAGTGCATAGAATGCACAGCAATGCGCTATGCTTACATTCAGTCAGTGGCACCAGTGCACATAATGCCCAGCAATATGCTATGCAAACATTGACTCTATGGCAGTATTGTACAAACTGCTCAATGCTAGAAGTCTAAATCTGAAAATGCACACACTTGAAGCACATCTTAAAATGGAGAACATCCACATATGTGCTGTAACAGAGACCTGGTTCAAGGCAGCATAAAGCACCCCTGCACTACCAGGCTATAACTCATTCCACACCTTTTGGCCCTAGAACTTGGACCAAAACTCCAAAGGTGGTGATGCTTCCATATTCATAAAGGATGCACACACCTCCAGACTGGTAGCCCAACATAACGCATCAGAGATACTTTGGGTGCAGCTAACATTGGGTTAGACAGCAATTCAGGTCGTAGCCTAATACAGGTCCCCAACAATGTCCCAAGACTCACAGTCCACATTCCTAAGCACATTGGAGAATATTAGGGTCCAACCTAACACTCTCATACTGGGTGACTTCAACTACCACTCCATGAACTGGGAAAACTACTCATGTATCGATACACTTGCCCAACGTTTCCTGGAATTCATTATTTCAAATGCCCTTGACCAGCTCGCTGTTATCCTTACTAGAGGTAGCAACATCCTTGACCTGGTCATTATTAACACGGGCGACCATTGCTCTACACCAATAGTTAACTCGTCCCTGGTTAGATCCAACCAAAACTAATCACCCTGTAAATCCATATCCCTCCCACCCCCCACCCCCCTCAAAGGTAACCACCATGAAAAACTTCTCCAAAGCTAACTTTGGGCTCCAAAAAACAGAGGTGGCTAACTTCATGGCACTCATGCAAATGAAGAATAGTTGCATGACTGCCAAATCATACACAAATGCACTGTACAAACACGTACACAAATGCATCGATCTCACTATACCCAATAGAACCAAAATGTTCTCCTCCAAAAATAGGAAGCCAATCTGGTGGTCCCCTGCCATAAACAAACTCTACAACAGAAGGAGGAAAGTGATACAGAATAAGGTGAAGTCCCAAGACTGGAAAAACTCCCTTATCAGCTTCAACAAAAAGTTGAGATCCCTCATCAAATCCTCTAAAGCTAGCTATGAAAAGAGAATTGCAGCAGATAGTAAAGACAACCACAAGGCCTTCTATAGTTATGTAAAGAATCTCCATGGCAATACCCAGATTTGCTCTGAGCTGCTGCACAATGTTACCTCCTATACCGAGCCAACAGATATTGCCAATATACTGGCTGACAGATTCAGTGCCAACTTTACCCCTCCCCCCCAAAGGGCCAATCACAATGCCAGTAGATTGCCAGGCACCCAGTGTTACTGCTGCACAGGTTAGAACAGCACCGTCCAAGGCCAAGAATACAGCTTCCATGGGACCTGACAATATCCCTGGCTGTGTTCTACATGAACTACACAGTGAACTGGCACCGCACCTGTGTGCCTTGTTCAATCACAACCTCACCTCAGGCTTTGTCCCTACCAAATGGTGCACTGCTACAGTCATCCCTCTCCACAAAGGAGAAGTGACTACAGACCCTGGGAACTATCGCCCCATTAGCCTGATGAGTCTGATATGCAAAGCTATGGAATGCATCATCATGGACCTAATAAACAAATATATAGGGAATCGCCAAACAGTTTGGTTTTGTGAAGGGTAGATCATGCCTGCTCAACTTGGTCGACTTCTTGGAGTCAGTCACCAAAGCTGTGGATGAAGGCAAGGTGGTTCATACAGCCTACCTTGATCTGGCCAAGGCGTTTGATACCATCCCCCATTCAGGAATCATAGAAAAATTCACTAAGCTAGGCATCAACCCCTATATCACTAGGTGGGTTGCAAACTGGCTCATAGATAGAACCCACAGTGTGAAAGTAGCAGACTCCAAGTCAGACTGCTGACCAGTCACAAGTGGAGTCCCACAGGGTTCGGTCCTGGGTCCTCTCCTGTTTGGTATCTGTTTCTCTGAAGTCCAGGCCAACACAAAGGGTCTCTGGCTGACAAAGTTTGCAGGCAATTGCAAGTTGGGAGCTCTTATTAACTCCCTAAGTGATGTTGACATCCTACAGAAAGGCCTCACTGAGACCAACGAACAGTGTCAGAACCATGGCCTTAAGCTCAATGCCAAAGAATGTGTCATCATCCCCTTGGGGAAAAACCCTGTTCCCATGAATTACCACATCGATGGTAGTCCACTGAACACAGAAGGTGTTATAAGAGCTCTGGGAACACAGGTTGACAGCAGCCTCTCTTTTGACCACCACATTGCCACTGTGGTCAGAAAGTCCTTCTATGTGGCACATCTCGTTACTAAGGGTTTTGCATCCAGGAAGAAAGAGGACATTGTCCCCCTCTACTCTTCCCTCATTAGGCTAATCATCAAGTACAATGCCCCATATGGCATGTACCTCACTAGACACCTGCAACAACTACAGAGGCTGCAAAAGTACCTCACAAAGAGGATCCTAGGCCTTAAACACTTGTTCTATATGGACAGACTCAAAAAACTCCAACTATTCTCTGTCTCATTTCGCCTACTTAGAGGCGATCTCTGCGTGACATACAAAGCCATGTCTGGTCCAGCTCAGTTAGAAATGTTGCATCTAAAGAAATCTCAATCCTTCTGCACCACACACTCCAGTGACCTCAATCTCATTACCACAATCAACAGAACATGCTGGAGGGACAGGTTCATAACCCAGAGACTGCCCTTGCTATGGAATAGACTTCCCATACATCAAACAGAGCACCTCACTGGCCCTCTTCAAGAGAAACCTTAATGACTGGATGGGAAATAGAAACTGGAGATCACTCCAGTGGCTCTACTTGACAGAAGCACTGGGAACTAAGGTCAGGTGGCACGATGTCAGGGTAATCCTATGTGCTAGGTTTGTAAAGGCTCCAGGGCCATTAGCCTAGTACACACCAATGAACCTGTGAACCTATAATGTGCTATGCTTACATTCAGTCAGTGGCACCACTATGCATAGTACACAGCCATGTGCTCTGCATGCATTTATTGTATGGCACCAGTGCACATAGTGAAGAGCAATGTGCTATGTATACATTCAATTAGTGGCACCAGTGGACATAATGCACAGTATGTACTATGTTTAGATTCATTCAGTGACACCAGTGCACATAATATACAGCAATATACTATGCATACATTCACTGTATGGCACCAGTGTACATAGTAAACAGCAATGTGGTACGCATACATACAGTTAATGACACCAGAGTACGTAATACACAGCATTGTGGCATACCACATTGCTGTTTACTATGTGCACTGGTGTCATTAACAGCAATGTGGTAAGCATACATACAGTTAATGACACCAGAGTACGTAATACACAGCAATGTGGCATGCATATATTCACGCTGTGGCACCAGTGTACATAGGACACAGCAATGTACTATGCATATGTTCATTCTATGGCACCAGTTCACATAATACATAGAAATGTGCTTTGCATGCATTCAGTAGTTGCACCAGTGCACATAATTCATAGCAATGTGCCATGCAATTATTCACTCTGTGGTTTCAGTACACATAATACACTGTAATCTGTTAGAAGAATACACGAGTACATTGAAACAACTCTTTTATGATCTGCTTGCCATTACTTGCACTCCAGGTCTATGAGTCATAGTAATGACACGCAGCATGTGTGCAGCTACACACTTTATTTATGAACAGCCTGGAGAGAAATAGATTCACGGATGTAATTTTATCAGAATGAGTGTGTACTCTGATGAGAGAATATTACCTTTGGTCTTACCTCCAAGTACTGACCTACACTGTGAGTATTGTGATTCCCTTCTTTTTGGAGTATCTCTGGTAAGCATATGATTTAGTGTTTTGCAGTAACTATCTTTGATTTGGTATATATTAATTATTTACTAATTTATTTATCTAATAATTTGTTAGTGGCTTTGTCTTGCATAATATTTGAGGTATATCTGAACTTTAGGTTTGAAAGATAAGCTTACAACAGTGTTTTTTCTTCAGGTTCAGAATTGTGTTTCTAAGCTAGATTTCCTAAGTGAGATGAGAAATGTGTCACTTGTGACTAATGGCTTCATGTGTCTGTCTTTATCTTGTGTCATACTCATTAACAGATTATTTATTAGCTAATTAGCAAATGCCTTAGATGCCATTAGCAGAACCTTTGCTCGCTGATTTCACACAACCAGAGAGTATCTGAATAATATAACAGATGGAGTGAAGGATACCAGAAGTAACATATTTCACAAAAGCAAAATTGTCTGTGGAGCAAGACTTATAAACATCAGATAAAGATAGAAATTACAGGAAATTGTAACTCGTTTTTTTTTTTCGGTATGCAGGAATCTCCAGGATAGTTTATTCTTGTTAATCCTATACTTATTCAAAGGTCTAAAATATTTAGACAATGAAAGGAGACAGAAGAAAAATACAGGAATAAAAGAAAATGTGCCATCTTAGGCAATATTTATTCATTCATTTATTTTCATTCCTGCTTCTTTCACTGAGGATGGCCTGAACCTATCACATCAGAGCTTTTGCATAGTGGCTAAGACCCCCTCCCGTCTCTCTCTGTCTCTCTCCCCTTCCTCTCAACAGCCAAACTAGTAAAGACAAATTCCATTTTATATAATATTGCATTAGCTTTGCTTAGCATTAGCTGTCTGGATAGAAAAATGCCATATCTCAAGGCTTTCCTACCTCTGGAAAATGTGCATATTTCTGCTGCCACTTAAACTTAGTTCCAAAGCAGGGTCACCCTCCTTCCTCACCTGGGTTCTCAGCCTAGCAATCTTTAGCAACCATGACTGTAGATAGCTTCAGTGGCTGGGACACTTTTCTACATTAAAACATACATTTCATTGCCTGTTATCCAGTGGTATAAAATAGACAACAACAACAGCCTATTGGTTCACAGCAAAGCTGTACTACTTACAATTCCCCAGTAATCATCTAGAAGATGAATGCTATCAAAATAACAGGATTTGCTCATCATGTCATATTGTAAAATGTAAACACACCAGGTAATAGTTCTCAAATGTCCCTGATTTTCGTGCATGTCCCTGATTTTGTTTTATATTTTTGTTCAGTTTCTACACGAAACTGAACATTTTTTTGAAAAAAAAAAAAACAGTTCACAGTATGAACAAAAATACTGTCAGTCGTTACACTTATGAATTGTAATATTTAAATAAATAAATAAATAAATAAATAGAGGAAAAAATACTCTCCTTGACTTTGTCTTTGTCCCTTATTATTTTCCACTTTTTTACCCTCATTTTTGAATAAAGAAATCGAGAGTTGTGTTTATGGTGCCCTTATAGAAGGCAAACACATAACCCAAGAAAACATCAGAGGCAAGCCTCTCCCTCAACAACAACAAGCATGGATAACGGTAGTACTGTAAATGATTGCCATTGTAATATTTTCTTCTTACTCAAATGCATAAGGGTAGCAGGTTATAGCCATCACTTTGGGTGCTAATAACAAACGTAACAGCATATAATCTATGGGTAACTCCTTACCCATTATGTGTAACCATAATTTAAATATGTGCATGCATTTAATTACATACTTACTATAATGTTTTACTGCATAGAGAACAGCTTCTACAAAGGCCAGGGGAGAAAGTTTCCCAAAATAGTACATAAATGTAATTCAATACAAATCATAAAGGGTAATACAGTACAACAATAAAGTGTATAAAGTATGTAGAAATACAAGTGGACTGAAATTAAATAACAGATAAGAGAAAGTATTCAAACAATAGGAGGATAATACCATAATAGCGTCTATGAATAACAGAATGCTGGTCTATTTATAGAGATTCACATCAAGACAACAAAGACAAAAGCACCATGTACACTAAATTCAAAATTACAGCAATCCTATACTAAGCTTGAAGTGCACAAACAATGAAGAGAAAGGTAGCTGGCAGGAGGACACATGCAACTCCCCCAGTGCTTAAATAACTCCACAGTTACAAAGGCTGGCTTTTGGTCAACTGGTTCCCTAGGTGAACGGGCTCATGGCCCCTGCCCCACATGCACACACACACACACACACACACACACACACACACACACACACACACACACACACACACACACACACACCACCAGTGCCCCCGTTTTAGTCTACCTACACCACACAGATTACATTTTCTTCCTTTTTCTCACAGTTTGTATTACTCTTTATTTTTTCCTGTTTTCATTCAGCACATTTTAACTAAGCAAGACTGCTTTAGTTAACTATGTATGAAACAATTGCATTTAGCTGGGGTTCAAGACACCCTGAGGTGCATTTTACATTTTATATTTTTTTAAACAACTTTTTCATCCAGTGATGGCCTGAGTAAAAAACATGATTAAGGGAAGAACTTCAGTCTTGTTCTTCAACCATGGTTTCCCAGAATCATTTTAACACAACTTAACTGACCAAAACTACACTGTAATAACTAAATTAGGCTGGAGGTCTAGAGGCCTCTACGTACCCAGAAGGCATGGAAAAGTGCTCTGTGGTGCATTTTAGTGCTTTCTTCCAAACTTTTGATTCAATGAAGGTGTAAACAAAACTCATCCATAAGGAAAGAAATTCAATCATACTTCTTTTATTTAAGGAAGAAATAAGTTGTATCCAAAGTGCACAATAAACATAGATGACAAATGCATGTGGTAATACATAAATCATAGCAGGAAGTAGTACTAGCCTCCCAACACCACCTTATAAAACATAGTCACTTTCTGTGTAGCTCAGTCTGGTGTTAAATTGGGATGAAAATTAAGGAACAAGTGGCCAGAAATTATATCTATATGCATAGATATATCTCTAACTACACATGTACAGACATACACACCACACACACACACACACACACACACACACACACACACACACACTCACACACACACACACACACTCGCACACATGCACAAACACACGCACACACACATACACACGCACACGCACACACACACACACACACACACACACACACACACACACACACACTCACGCACACGCACACACACACACACACACACACACACACACACACACACACACACACACACACACACACACACACACACACACATGCATACACAGCATGCCTCCTCACCCCTTCCCACAAAAGACAGCCATCTTCAGTGTACCCCTCTAATGTCAGACTTGTACAAAACTGAAAAACAAATAAAACATATTTCCTGTCAGGCATTCATAAAGAGAATGCTTCTTTACCCTCCCACAAAAAGGGATGTGCATTTGCAGTTGATTTTTTATTGTGAGAGAAATGGAAAAAAAATGAAGAAATGTTTTCAACTTGTTACTTTTAGACAGCACACTCCTCCTGTAAAAGGTTGGTGACTGTGCACCCTCTGAAGTTTGAAAGGAAAGAAAGAAAAAAATGATCACACTGTCCCCAGCCCAAGACAGGAATAGTGACCTCTGAGGTTTGGGATGAAAGTTAAAGAAATAAAGTGATAAAGGAATATCACATGAAAACCAAAAAAGAAAACATCAAACAAAACAAATATGAGCCAGGAAACATGGGGCAAAATCAAATGTCAAATTATATGAATGATTAAGCTCTTCCACTTAAACAGAATCTAATAAAGTTTAAAGAAATAATTACATCATCCCCAGCTCCCCACACAAGCTTCAGTGACCTTCTGTGTACACCTCTGAGCAGGGCTGGTTTTAGATTAGGTGGGGCTCAGGGCAGACTCCACTACTAAGCCTGTTTCAAAATCGACTTATACAACCTTGGTGCATGGGGGCCACAAGCCCCTTGAAGCTGTGAAGGTCAAGATATTCTGCGTTGCATTTTATGCCTCATCTAGTTTCATCCAGAAAGCCCCCACCCCCAACAGGCAGCTTCTGTGTACAGTTCAGACATCTGACTGTGATAGATGAGGATGGCCTTGTTATGTAGTTCACACTAACAGTTGTCATATATTAAAAGTATTCTACATGTTTTACATTAATCCTGCAAAGCCAGAATAATGAGCAAGTAACAGCAGGCAGGTAGTCATTTTCCTGTACAGACAACCCTAACAATTATAGCTACTTTCTGTATACATCAGATGTTCATTTCTGTAGTCTATCATCTTCACACAAATACTCACTAGTACTGAAAGCCAAATAGTGATTGTTTAAAATGAAGAACAAAAGACCAGTTTCCTTCAGTAGATAGCACCAAACCCCACTCAGCAGTTATAGTACTTCTGTATGCACTTCAGATGCTTCTGATAAATGGTGGCTATGTACTGTATTCCAGCTCTGTTACCTTCCATGAAAAGAGTAGTCTTATATTAAAGTATTCCAAGTTGCTTCACAGAAATCATGTTAACTCTGCAAATACACTAGTCCTGCAAAAATAGATAGTAACTGTATAAAATGAGAAAATATTAGGATAAGTTACTTTCTGTAGATGGCCCCTCATTTGCAATTATGGGTAAAATCACAGCCATGTATAGCATTTGGCAAAGCTCACTTTAAACACCCCACAGGGTGGTGCAGTAGTAAAATCACCACTGCCCTATAGTCAGTCGGTCAGTCAGTCATTCAGTCAGTCAGTCAGTCAGTCACACTCTCCATTACTTTTGTATAAAGTGGCATAACATCTGTCAGGGTGCTGCTGTCACCTCTGCTCCTCACCGCAACAGACCATAATGCTTTAAGTAGGTGTGATTAGGGTTGCCACCTTTTCAAATGGCCAAAGTGGGACATTTTCAGGACACACATCAGATGTTACATCTGACACATACCCACGGTCAGTACGAAGGATAGAACTTAACTTTTTTGCCTAAATAAAAGCTTATTCTTGTAGCAGTTTAGTTGCTTATTCTGTTTCTTGTAACATTTAGGTATTTTAGATACAGGAATAACTATTTTATGCAACTATTACATAAAATATGGGACATAATTATGTCCTACAATCTCAGGACATTTGCCATTTTTAATATTTTTTGTCAGGACACAACTGCCATAGAGGGACTGTTCCTCGCAAAGAGGGACAGGTCGTAATCCTAGGTGTGATAGTATAAGTTGACTTTGTATACATGGTGGGGGTGATGTGGGGAGGGGCAGTAGTCCCCTTGCTGCATATGGAAATTCCTGTTTCACCATAAGTCATTGAAAGCCACACCCAATACTGCAAGAAAATGGTGTGGGTGTTCAAAATATGTCACACCTTAAATTTCAGCTTTGCTCCATGGAAACACTAGCCACGCATTAAAGTACTGCAAGCTGCTTCATGTAAATGACTGTAATCTTGCAAATGCACAACAGTCCATCAAAGTCAGATAGTGATTCATTAAACCAAGTAAACAAGAGCATCATTTATTTTCTACTAGACAGCTCCCACCTCCATCCAGCAGTTATCATTAAACATGACATCCATGGACTGGATTTCAGCTTTGTTCATGGAAACAGTAGCTACACATTGAAATATTCCAAGTTCCCCTTACAAAAATCATAGTAATCCTGCCAATTCGAAATAGTGAGCAAGAAGCAACCATTGGTCTTATTTCCAGAAAGACAAGATGCTATTTTATGCAGAACAGATTTTGCATTGACAAACATTTTCTGGATAGGAGCACATAATTGCAATGTCTGGCAGTTTTGGCTGACTGTAATCCTCAGTGGTTTACCAGAATAGAAAAAAGTATTGGAGGGACATGCCTCTTAAACTCTTAGCACAAGAAACGTGGACAATGCCAAAAATAATTGGAGAGGGGAAAATTAGAGCCAGATTTTAAGTATTGTTCTTATAAACATAAAAAAACTTACTAGAACAAGTTTTGCTTTTACGTGCATTTTCTGAAGGATACAGAGTCTGAAACTGAAATGCTTGTTACTGTCTGTGGTAAAAAAGGCATGTTCTTCAAAATCAGGGATAGCTAAAGACGAACCAGCCTCCAGCCATCCAAAAGATCTGGTTGTCTGCCAGTAACAATACAACACACACACACACACACACACACACACACACACATATATATATATATATATATATATATATATATATATATGTGTGTGTGTATACATACATATATATATATATAAATATACACACACACATACACACACACACACACACACACACATATATATATATATATATACATATATATATATATATATATATATATATATATATATATATATATATATATATATATATGCCCTTAACTCACAGAATTGCCAGTCTTCTTTTTGTGCCAGACTCTCACTTTTGAATGTTTTGATTCTTCCTCTGTCCAACCTACCTGATTCATTGTATTTGGAGTTAATGGGCAGTAGCAGCAGAAGGCCAACAAATAAGAAGGCAAAGTCTACAGGACTTGATCCCTACGGTGCCTCTCTTACTGCTATAGCAGGGTGCTTTACTGGTATTTATTGATTTTTGTAGTAGAAAAACATTTCTTTACTGCAAAAATAAATAAATAAATATCAGAAAAGCACCCATGCTATAGCAGCACCTTAGGTGGCAGCCTAGTTGGCCTATACCTAAGGCAGAATATGACAGTTACACAGCTGTGGAGTATGACAAAATCTAGTGGTTGGGATTCATAGATGGTTAGCATAGTATACAGCTTAAATTAGTGTCTCTAGTGAGTTACCCCTCAACCTCTTAGCACAAGAGATCAGGACAAAGCCAAAAATTAATGGAGGGACAAAAGCCAAAATAGGGACAGATTTTAACTATGGCTTTTATCAACTTAAAAAGTTGTGAAGGTTTTGTGTTACTATGCATTTTCTGAAGGATGAAGGATATAATGCCTGAAACCCAAACTGTCTGCCATAGTTTAGTGAACTCAGTCCACAATAATTTTCCTGAAAACTACAAATTTTATGACCAGCAGGCCAAAAATATGAGGTAAAAATCTGGACATTCTGTG
The DNA here is from genome assembly GCF_019279795.1 of Protopterus annectens. NCBI lineage: Eukaryota > Metazoa > Chordata > Ceratodontiformes > Protopteridae > Protopterus > Protopterus annectens. The sequence continues at coordinate 1,901,044,691 of NC_056737.1, forward strand.
AAAATCTGGGCAGTTGAGATGTATGACTAGTGGCCACATGCAAGGTATGGGCAGTTCCAAGACAGATCATGTCCACTCAGTGTTTGAAATGGCACCATAAATTCTTACTGGGGATAGCACCCACAACCCTCCTGAACATGGGCAGTCATTACTAAATGCAATCATGGGTATTGACTAGCGTATCTATGGTATTTTATAGGGATGAAACAGCTAGGCTTGAAATGACCTCTGGGTCGATAGCCTAGTAATCTCCTATGATCCTATGAAGTGTGTGGTATATACATGTATAATATCATGTAAATAGGAAACCCAATGCAAATGAGCTACATAGATTCTGCAAATGAAGGAACCCAAAATGGCAGACTAGTTCATAAATGTATAAAATGGCAGCAATGCATGGCAGCATGTATCCAATTAAGATTTATAGAGTCCACAATAGTAGCCATACCTCTCAACTGTCCAGACTTTTTCAGAATTTCTAGATTCTTGTCTCATATCTCTGGTCTGCTCTTCATAAAATTTGTGGTTATCGGTCAAAACACTAAGGATTGGAGTCAATAAATAATGACACACATTTGAGTTTCAGACTTCATATTCTTCAGAAAAGTCATACTAACACAAATTCTGTTATTCTAGCAACTTTCTAAGTTTATAAGAGAAATATTTAAAATCTGTCCCTATTTTTGGCTAGCCTTTGTTCCACGATTATTTTAGACTTTGTCCAGATTTATTGGACTAAGAGGTTTAGAAGTATGATGGTAACCATGCCAGGAAAACCAGCAGCGGCAGTAGAAAAAAAGCAGCATGAGTTAGGAGTCACCACCAGAGCCAGTGCTTACAACAGTATATTTCATTGCAATCTGCTCCAATGGCTGAGGTACAGATAGTGCCTTATGTACCACCACTTGACAGTTCAATAGATTGTGAACCATTTCTGAATAGTCAGGAATACTGTAAAGGACCGAATCAAACTGTATTAACCACAAATAGAGCTGAATGGGATGAATGCTATATGTCAATTCCTGTGGATATAAAGGTATGTATTATTAACCATATCAGCTACAGAGTCCTTCTAATGAACTGTGGATGACACATTAGAAATATCATATGTAAATCCCAAACCATTTTCTTGATATTCTGTTACAGTACCTGGAGGAGCATATATGGTTCCCAGGACAGGAGAGGAGAGAATTAACATGATAAGGGCATTTTATGACATAGCCCATTTCTCTGAAACCCTGTGAGCCATGGATTCTAGTCATTTTCCCAAGTTGGTCCCACCAGGTCCAGATTGCCTGTGATCCATTAAACTGGAAGGACTTTCACTTCTTAAACTGCCAGGTGGTCTGTAATGCCCAGGGATTATTTATAATACATCTCTGTAACACCCAAACAGATCACATGATTCAAACACTTGGCACACATCTGATCTGTAGCAATAGTTCTGGCAAGATGATTTATCATAAGGTTACCTGTTTGAACCCTGTATATACAAGTCAGATATATAGGCCTAAACACAAAAGTACCATAAATACAGGTAGCAGGCCACATATAATATATTGTCTACTGTGTGTTGCAGGTGATGCTGGATATGCTGTACAAGCCTGGTTGATGACCTCAATACACAATCCCCCAGACAGTGCAGGAAATGACCTATAATATAACCAATAAAGAGACCCAAAACATAGTGAAGCAGGTATTCAGAATATTGAAAGAATTGTCCACTGTTTAGACATCTCTGTAGGGGCACTTCAAGATACTCCAGACATGTGCCACAAGATAGTAGTTATGTATGCTATTCTCCATAACATATTGTAAAAAAGTGAAGTATCAGATGAACATCATGAGAAGACCGGCCATAACAGTCATAGACAGCAAAAACAGAAAAAGGGCAGGGTAGATAGTCATGGAAGGAGCATGTAGCAGCAGAACCATATCTGATGCAGAGTTAGGTGCAGTACGTTTCAGCACTGTAAAGAGCAGACATCTGATCTACAGCCATGGGCCATGACACAGACGACACAGAATAAAATAATGCATGTAGTATGCCACCCAGGCTATGCAAGGCAGTGCATGGACTGAAAATGCTGTGCACCTCACATCACCATGCCTACACAATAGACATCATCACTTGAATAGGTGGAAACACTGTAACACGTGACAGCAATACTATAATATGAGGTAGGGTTCTGGTAGAAAAATATTGTAGGCACATATATAAAAATGTTGTGGGGAGTCTGAGATCACTTCCTCCAGTGTTGGGGACAAGTTGCCACAGTGTGACTTTTGTCATTGCATACTGTGTTAATGCTCTCACCATTCCATGCCAGAGAAGGGTTAGAAATATGGGACTATGTACATTCATCTTGACCAGCACCCAAGTGTTGAACCTGAGCACCACCCTGCTCTTGTTCTGGGCATAATCCAGGTCAAGGACATCCACTCTGCCCTTGACCAGGATGATGCCCATGACCAGTGGTAGCAGGCCATGTGCCTACAAGTCACCACATGCACCAACAGCTTATGTAGTGTGACTACAGACAGCCAATGCCTGACCACCTCACATCTGGAACCTTCCATGGACATGGACTGCATGGCCTCTGGAAGCTGACCACATAGTGATTGCAGTGTATCCCATGGTTGCATCTAGGAAGGCAACATTTGCCAAGAGTGACCTCAACTGCAGTGTGTGCTCCCTGTCTTTATACTTTAGGTCACTGTGTAGTTGGGTTAATATTCTCATACAAGGCATGTAACCCCCCTCACCATCTCCACAGTGCTGTGGGTTACAGCCATCCATGACTGGATCACTGATGTGAACATGCACTGGATAGTTCTGAGTGTAGCAGTCTTATCAGAGACAGTCCTAGAGCAATGCCAGTCAAAAAACTGCCTTATTTTTCTCCTAAGGTGAGTATGCTTACCTCAGTGATAGGGCACAATGCTGTGTGGGATGGGTGCACAAGTGTTACAGTATATGGATTCATCATCTACTTTTTCCTAGCATGTTGTAAAAATAACCAATAAAACTGAAGGAAAGAATAGTTGTGTAAAATCTTACCATACCCATAGATGTCCTTCTCTTCTATGTTGTAGTATTCTTTACATATGGGTTGTAGTCCACTCACTGACCTGACATCCGACCTGTATACAAAAGATTACAGCCACTGCCAGTACATGGGACATTGCACATAGGCTCTAACTTCAGCCATAAAATGGACGTCTGTACATACTATCCTCAGAACAAGTTAGCCCCATGAGGAAAAATAATCCTAAGGCAAGCCAGGAGTCATCCTAGGAAGTAAAAAGTTGTAAGGAGGAAGGCGGGAGGGACAGAATACTGCAACATAGAAGAGAAGGACTTCTATGGTTATGGTAAGATTTTATACAACTATTCTATGTCCTTCTGTCCAGTGTTGCATTATTCTTTACACATGGGAGAATGTCAAAGCTCAAAAGAAGCCCAGGGAGGTGGAGAGAGTTGAGGAAGAAAGTGAGGAAGCATTTTCCACAAATCCATGCAAAATTGCTCTAGCAAATCCTGCCCTGGACCTAGAGGTTGTATCCAATTAATAATGTTTAGTAAAAGTATGGACAGAAGACCAAGCAGCAGTTTCCAAAATGGAATTGGCATCTAGTCCTTTAAAGAAAGACCCTGATGAAGCAACAGATCTGGTGGAATGGGCTCTGACAGAAGATGGTAAAGATTTCCCATGAAAAATCATAGCAAAACACAATAGGTTTAGAAATCCAAGATTAAATAGTTTGTTTGGAAACAGGTGAACCCAGAGCTCTGGGATGAAAAGACACAAAATGTTGATCTGACTTCCTTATAGATTTTGTTTTGTCCAGGTAAAGTCTGAGTTGCCTCTGTACATCTAAAGTATTTAAAATATTTCACTTGAGGACTGAGGAGAAGGAAAAAGATGGCCAATTGAATGGACTGATTAAGAGACAACTCATTCACCACTTTAGGCACGAAACAAGGGTTAGTTCTCAAAGACAGTCTATCCTTGTGGAAGACCAAAAATAGAGGGGATGCCATCAAAGCCTGAACCTCAGAGATCCTCCTAGCAGAAGTCAAGGTTACCAGAAGCACTGTTTTCCAAGTGCAAAACTTTAGAGGAGCAGAGACCACAGTCTCAAAGGGAGCCAGAGTTAGCTTCTCTAAGACATATTTGAGATCCCAAAGAGGAGATACATGTTTCCTGGGAGGTTTAATATGTAGGACACCTTTAAGAAAAAGTTTAGCCTCCAGTCTGGAAGCTAATGGAGGCGTTAATGGTAAACAAGCAGAAAGAGTGGAACAGTGAACTTTCACTGAGGAATATGAAATGCTACTTTTAAGCAATTCATGCAAGTAAGAAAGCACTACTGGAATGTCTACAGATAGTGGATCTAGATTTCTTTTATGGCATCAGATAGAAAATCTTTTCTTCTTGGAAATATAAGATTTCATAGTATTGGGTTTCCTGGCCTCCTGCAAAACCCTAAGCACATCCTGTGAGAAAAGGTGCTTAAAAGGGATCAAAACTTGATCACTGACAAGGTCAGCTGTACAGTTGACAGATGTGGATGGATCAAGGATCCCTTGTCTTGTGTGAATAGGTCCAATCGGTGAGGCAACTTGTGGTGATGGCCCTTGACTAATTGCAGATAAAGAGGGAACCAATGTTGGGAGTCACCAGCAAGACTTTTGGTCTCAGCAGGACATTTTGAATAAGAGGGAAGGGGGAAATGCATAAAGAAACATCCCCTTCCATGAGAAAGAGAAGGTGTCCACCTTCCAAGCCAGAGGGTGTATAACTCTGGCACAAAAGAGAGGAAGTTGTTTGTTTTGAGTGGAGGCAAAGAGGTCTAGCTGTGGACTACCCCACCGGTGAACTAGATCCAGGAACACCACATCCCTGTGGAGCATCCACTCATGGGATTGTGTCTTGGATCTACTTAATGCATCCACCACTGAGTTCTGAGCTGAAGGTAGATACACAGCTTGCAGGATTACTTTTTATTATATAGCCAATTCCCATGCCTTGAGGGCTAACCAGCAAAGAAGGTATGATTTAGTGCCCCCTTGCTTGTTTATGAACCAGTGGATAGTGGTATTCTCTGTAAAAATTTTCAGAGGACCTGGTAAGAAAAGAGGATTAAAGGTTTGCATGGCCAGAATCAGAGCCCTCATTTCTTGGATATTGATGTGCTCTCTCTGCTGAGAAGGGGGACCAAAGACCCTGAACATTCCTGAAAGCAAATGTTGCTCCCCAAGCTATGTCTGAGGTGTCTGTGAAAAGTTGTTGTGAAGGTTGGGGTGGAAGAAGAGGAAGACCTGGATTCTGAGAGCACTGCTGAATCCACCAATGGAGCTCTGTTTTCAGGCAGGGAGAAGAGGGACCAAGACATCTAACAGATGGGCATGCTGAGACCTTGTTGACTTCAGAAACCACTGAAATTTCCTCATGTGCAACTTTGCAAAAGGCGGCATGGGAATCGTGGAGGCCATGAATCCAAGAAGTCTCAGAAATCCTCTGGCTGGAATAGAAGGAAGAGGCAGAAGGCTCTCCATGAAGGTTATAAGAGAAAGAACCTTGTCTGTAAGGAGGTAAACCATCATCAGATCTGTCCTTTACCTGCACCTAAGAAAATGAGATCTTGAGATAGAGAGAAGATTTATCAGATGCAATGGAGACCACTGCTGTGTCAACTGAGGGGAATTTATAGAGAAACTTGCAGCCATCAGGGACTTTATAAAATCTATCAGGTCTCTTGGAAGCAGGAGCCTGGGAATCAGGGGTTTTAGAAGAGGATGCAAAACATCCAGGAAACTGGAAGAACAGGAGGAACAGCAGAGGGTGTAGGGACCTCCATTAGAAGCAGATCATAATAACACTTTTGTTCTTCAGAAATCTGGGAGCAATCCCATTTGAAAAATTCCCACATCTTATTAATAGTTTCTCCAAAAAAAAGTTTTCCATAGGAGAATTTCCCCCATTAGACTCCTCATCAGGGCAAGCATATTCCAAAGGTGAAGAAATCTGGGTGGAATATCTAAGGGAGTTTTCATCAGAGGAAGAATCCTCAGATTCAGAGGAAAGGGCCTGAGACTCTGTAGCCTGCACAGAGGAAAAAACTGAGGTCCAGAAGCCTCCAGTGGAGAAGTAAAGTCAAGAATAGGGAGAGAAGAGGAAGGCCTCAAAGCCATGAAGACCTTAATAAGACCCTGTGAGAAAGCATCCCAATCCAACTGAGAAGTGGAAGGGATGTTCAGATGTTTGGTCTTTTGCTTCTTTTTAACATGCCTTTTTAAGAGAGGAGACAAGGAAGGCCTAACAAGAAGAGAAGACATAGGCCTAACATCTAGTTCATCCCTAGCCAGAATGATGGAAGCATCACCAGAGTCCTCCAGCAAAACAAGCCACAGTTGCCCCATGTCACCTGAAATGGATGTCTGCATAGCCTTGGATGTGCTAGGATCTGCACCCTTGGTGGCTTCCCCAGAGGTACCCTCCAAAGGAATGCACCTGACCTCCGAATGTACCACCTGGTCTTCACTGACTTCAAGGGGAACATTGGAGGCAAAAGTCGCAGCTGAAAAGGATTCAGGTTTTGGCTTACTCACCTTCCTCTTTAAACTCAGTTCAGCCGAAGGACTCACAGAACCCTCCATCAAGTCTCTAGCCAAATGTTTCAGATGTTGGCTCTTGAGATAAAGATTTAAGGCTAAAAGATAGCTACAGGAGGTCTTTGGCACAAAGGCCTGACAAATAGAACAGAAACAGTGATCATGGCTAGGCCCAAACAAAAAAGACAAAGCTCATGACTATCTTTATGTGGAATCTGCCTTCCACACCTACACTTGCTCTTCCTGGATGACATGAACAACAGCAAACAGCAGTAGCAATAAAATAAATCCCCAATGGGGTACTTATCTGAAGCTGGCAACAATACAGATGGAATCTGACTGCAGACCATATGTAAAAGTCAACCTTCTGAATGGCGGTGAAAAAGTACTTTGAGGATGGTACGTGCAGACATCCCTTTTATGGCTGATGTTGTTAGAGCCTACATGCAGCATCCCACGTACTGGCAGTGGCTGTAAGCTTTGGTATAAAGGATGGGCGTCTGGTCGATGGGAAAAATACAACCCATATGTAAAGAATACTGAAACACTAAATACAAGGACGTTTCTAAATACCTGTTACCATATCCTGGATTCTCTTTGCAGAACATACACTTGTCCTTGACCTACTAATCCATAGCCTTCAATATAGATTGCCCATTGCTGCTTACAGATATCTCTTAATAGATCCATAGGCTCAAACTATGGCTGAAGGGCCATGATATTCCTTGATATTGGCAATATTTTACTTAGGCTGGTAAGAAGACTATTTACAGATATCGCAATTATGAACTTATGGTCTCCCATCTAATTGAGAAGTCTATTTTTGAAAATAGAGTGTTACTTTATTTTTATATGTAGAGGAAGTTTATTCTGAAGACAAATAATGCACTGGATTTTAATTTTTAACACCAACAGGCAATAGAAGATTATAATGGGGCAAAACGGGAGGCTGCCCAATGTCTACAACTACAAGGCGCCATGTCTATCTATCTATTTTCAATATACTGTACCTTGCTGATCTAGCTAAAGTTACTTTAAACTTTTCACTATTACACTCAGCACTGCTAATTCACTCTCATTTCTTTCAGCTGCATTCTGAATGTTACAGCCACTTTTAATTATTTTAAATCCCAATTAAGTTTTTAAAAAGTGTTCAAATGTCAAACAGCATTACAAGTCCATTTAAATATGTGCAACACAGCATGTTTGAATGGAATTTGCCAGACAGGACTAAACAAATACTTGTGATGATGGTAAACTACCTTTGTATGTCCATCAACAGCCTATATGTAGAAGCCCTGTGATAGATCAGGTAAGCTTTTTGGTGGGAGGGGATCTGTAGCTCTCAGCTGTAGCTCTCAAATATTCTAACAACACTGAGATGAGCTGCCTCTGATTTTACTGAGCATGCCTGATTTTCTTTGGGTTTTTGCAGTGTCCATCCTAAAATTTTTGATTTACCGGTAAATCATTGTGGATTAGTCAGTTAACAATGTCAGGCATTAGTGTCCTACATCTTATCATCTGAAAAATGCACATTGATACACAACCTGTCGTTCATTTAACGTTTGAGTGAATTAGAGTAGTATTTAAAACTTCCCCTGGTTTTGCAAGTTTGTGCTACCACTGTTTTTGGCTTTGTCCAAAATTATTGACTTGAGCACAAAAGCTGGGAGATATGTATGCGCCTCATATTTTTGTTCTGTTCCTTGTAAAATGCATGGTTTTCTGGCACATCAGTGAGGACTGTTGGTGTCACTTTTGTGTCTTAACTTCATATCCTTCAATGCAAATACTGTCATTCTGGCAACCTTTTCAAGTATATAAGTGCAATATTTAAAATCAGTCCCTGATTATGAGCCTTGTGTCCCTCATTATTTGTATTTGCAGAATGTCCCTTTTTTCACTCATATTTTTGTTCTGTTCTTCATAAAACTTCTCATATTCTGATAAATCACTGAGTGTTACAGTTACTCAGTAATGCCAGGCAAGTTTTATGTCTTCTATTGCTCACAAAACGCACATTTGCAAAATGTCTTCTTCTATTAACGTTTAAAGTCAATTAGGGTAATATTTACAAAACTCTACCTAATTCTGGCCATTTTTTTCCCTTTGTCCAAAAAGTACAACAAGAAACTACCTCTAAGAAGTACACTGTTATGGAGAAACTGCTGTTTTCTCAGTTACCTCTCTATTCACTGATGTACTGTACAGGTGTACATACAAACATATGCACAGTACAACAATATGTAGTGAAGGAAATAGAGGAACACCAAGTTGGTGTCATACAATGAAATTATATAAGAAGAGCAAGCAATCTTTTTCTTAAATATTTAATTGTATAATAATTGGTGTGGGCATCACAGGATTTACTCACAGTTGCCATTGTTTGACCACTCTGGGTTTACCCCCATGAGAAAAGTACACTAACCATGGGTAAATGTTGTGATACCAACACACAGCCAGAATTATTGCTAAAGTAATCACTATTAGTATGACACCCAAAGTTTTCATTTCATTTTTTATTGTTGCTGGCTATGACTGAAAAATAATTAGTTTTGCTCCAGTTTATGCATATGTAAAATAAAATAAAATAAAAATAAAATGAATACATTTCTCTTTTTCTAAATTCTCTCCATAAATGGAATGCCTTTTCTTATTTCCATTGCAGGGCTCTTAAAGAAGTTTAGCGGTTAACATTTTAGATATGGGAATATTTTCTTAAATCTCTTTCAGCACAGAAGATTTTAAAGGGCTTTGAGACAGTACTGTTATCTAGAAATAAATCTTTGACAAAGTAACTAAGATGACTACTTTCAAATAAACGTCATTTTCTAATGTCACTCTTATAAAATATAGTTTGCTGCTTCTAATATATATACAAAGCACACATTATTAATTACCTATTCTGTGAAGTCATGTCGAACTTATAACAGTAGAAAGCAAACAAACTTCAGAAAAAACAGATAGAAGTGCCTGGCAGTCAAACAAGTCTCCGGAGCCTAAACGCAATTTTATTATAACAATGAAACAAACAGCGTTTTCGCTACAACACCAAAGTAGCTTCTTCAGAGGCAAGAAACACAGTGAAAAAGGCGCCAATTACATTATATAGCATGATCAACCTCATTCAAATCAGCTGTAACAAGGGAAAAATACATCACTTCCTTATATTTGAGTATGTTTAAAACAACACACACTTTTAATCAAAAACATAACAGTTAGCCTTTTAAGTAAAGCAACAAATACACTTAATTTATAAAATTATATGTGTGTATATATTACTGACAAGTAAAAAGTCTATACTAAAATAGATTTCTAAAAACGAAAAAATTTTTTATGAAAGTTATATAACAAGTGATTAAAATAACCATAAAAAGTTGACGTACACTAACAATACATGTCTACTGTCAACGTAAAAAAGATCTGTATTTAAGGATGGGGGCTATATTACACCTTTCATTTAGTCCTGGAATGTTAAAGGCATCAAGCTTGAGTTGCCATTCCAGCTCCAAAATCTCTAGTAGAAGAGAGGTAGGTCCACCCCTAACAGATCTATATATACAATCAATGCCCATGAATACAAAGTTGTGTCCAGGGTTGCATTCTACATGTTTGGCAAGGGCGTTCTCACATTTGTTATTCCTGATAGCATAGCTGTGTTGGTATATGCGCTCCCTGAATTTCCTATCAGTTTTTCCGACATAGAATGCCGGACAACATACACAGAGAGCGACATATACAATGGATTTAGTTTCACAGTTGATTTTACAATTGATCTCATATTTTTTATGACCTATCCTAAAGGAATTCCCTGTGCGCACTACATGACACCAATTACATGTACCACAACTAAAGCAGCCTTTAGTTCTCTGGAGTGTTTGACTAGAGTAGTTCCTCTGCAATAATTCCTTAATATTGTTACCTCTTTTGTATGTGACCCTCGGTTTGACACCGAGTTTCTCCACCAAAAAGGAATTATTGGTAATGAAGTACCAGTTCTTATCTATGATTTCCGAAATTTCTTTGGAGTTCAAATTAAAAACCGTTGAGAAGGACAAAATGTACTCACATTTAGTTTTATCAGACCTGTCTTTGGTACAAGGCTCTATGGCCATCCGCTCACTGACGTTACTATTATTGACAAGCGGTGTGATTGTTTGGTTGTCAATTAATGGTCTAAAGATGCCACTTGATCTTTTATTTGAGACTTCAACAATTAGTTCTTCTATAATGGACGGAGGATATCCCCTATTAGTGAAGAACTCGGTTAGTACACCACATTCATTCTCAAAATCTTTGAGTTCACTACACATTCTGACTGCCCTGACTAGCTGTCCCTTGATGATTGTATTTTTCAATTTGAAAGGATGGGCACTTGTGTAGTGTAAAAATGAGTTGATATACGTCTCCTTACGGAAAATGGACGATATAAACCTAGAATTACTTGGATCCTTTTTAAGTTTGACGTCCAAGTAATCTATCTCATTGGCCTCAAATTTAGAAGTGAATCTGAGAAATGAGGTTGTTTGATTGAAATAATCAACCAGCAATTGTGCCTCTCCTTCATCACCCCTAAAAAGAATGAAGATATCATCCAAAAACCTGGTATAATAACCAATTTTCTCTTTCCAAATTGGATGTTTGAGAACAAATTCTTTCTCCCAATATGCCATAAACATATTGGCTACGATGGCCCCACAAGGGGAGCCCATCGCTATGCCCTGCTTCTGGATGTAATACTCCTTTCCAAAGATGAAAAAATTGGAGGACAAGACTATATCTAACAGTTCTGTGATATTATTAATCTCATCTCTTGGAGCTTTAAATTCCATCAACATCAATTCTAACCATTCTGTGGCCTCCAGGTGTGGTATTGAAGTATATAAGTCGACAACGTCGACTGTAAGGAAATTGAAGGAACTATCAAAACCAATGTTGTTAATATTGGCAAGAAAGCTCCAGGAATCTTTACAAATGCTTGGGACCAGTTCCAAATACTTGGACAGCAAAAAGTCAATGTATTTTGCTGACGGATAAGAAATAGAAGACCTCCCATCAACTAACGCCCTCATAGGAGGGTCCACAAGGTTCTTATGTACCTTGGGTATACCAAACATCACAGGCGTCCTAGGTTGAGAAATATTAATATATTCATAAGTGTCAAGGTCTATTCTCCCTTCTATGAATAAATCTCTGTAATAGCCCTTGATCCTGCTGATGCTGGTATTCATTTCGTTGAGGGAGGAACTGTTGTAAGCAGGTGTATCCAGAACTGATATCATTTTTTCATTGTACAGACTGTTCTCAAATACTACCAGCCCCCCTCCTTTGTCGGGTTTCATAACCCTGACAGAAACCTCTTTTAATTGGTTGAGGGCCTGTAGTTGTTCCCTAGAGATGTTGAACTTGTTTTTCGTGTCCCCTTTAATTTTTTCAAGGTGTCTAATATCAAGTTTGCAGGCATTTTCAAAAATGCGTAAACCCACATGTAAAGGAGGATTAAAGGTGCTTGGCATTTTTAAACCAATAGTACCCTCTGTTCCAGTGTTATTAAACAATAATTTCAAATTTAACTTCCGTACATAACACTTGAGATCAATTAAAACTTTAACAACATCAAAGCGTTTAGAAGGAACAAAGTTATTGCCAAGTGCAAGTAATTCAACTAGTTCAGGTTCTAAAACTAGCGTAGAAAAATTATAAATAGTGAAGTCACCCTTAATGTTCTTCAAAATATGAGGAAAATTAGGTGCAACTGGGAGAGGAATGTCAACAACTAATTCTTCCATTTCTTGTTCTTTTTCCTGTGGTCTTGGTTGGGCGCATTCCCTAAAAAATGCTGGTTGCCATTGTTCACATTGTTCACAGGTTTAGTGTTAGATACATTTGCAGGCTGGGCTTCAGGCCCGCCTGCTTTATTCCTGTTTCTGTTACTCCTTCTGACAACATTCCAACCATCTGTTGATGTTGTAACAGTCCCCTCGTTTAAGTGTTCAATACCTATATCATTCACCTAATTTTCACTGGGTGACCCCACTACTTTGTGGACTTGGGAAATGTTTAGTTTAGGGTAAGCTGTGTTCAATGCATAAGCCTGCCTATCTCTAAACAAGTTCCTAGTCTTTTGTTTTTTTATCTTGCCCATATAGGCGTCAATGCTAGCAAAAATGCGTTCATGGTCATACTTGAACTTTGCAAAACTCACATGCATTCTAATATCTTGGTCTATTTGATTAATTTCCACAGTTAATTTGTCAATATGTGTGGAATAATGTTTGACAATCAATTCTAAAAGTTCAGTGCCCTGTTTCTGAAACAAGTTTCTCAAATCTGACAAAAACGCATTGTCCATAATCAAGGCCGAAGGAGAAAAGTTATTTCTCAAACCTTTCGGAATCATGTTCTCAAGAATGCATTGCCTGAAGTAAGCAACTTCAAGCTGCAACTTCCGGATTTTCAGAGTTTTAATGTCCAAAGTTTTAAGCTTATCAGTGATGTCCATGTTATCTGGTATGGAAGACCGTGGTGCTTGCACCGGCGGTCCATCATCAAGCGGTTTCAAGAAAGAAAAAAAGTCACCTGTGTTCTTGATCCAATCCGCCGCAGATGTCACGCCAATAAGTGCCCTTCCTTGTTCAAATTTGTTATTAGAAGAAGAGTCATGTGAAGTAAACCCGGTCAATCCATTGATAGAACCCAGCAATGGCCTTTGCATTTGCCCCGGTGGTATAGAGCTCTGAACGGTCCCGCTATGGGATTCATTCAGCGGTTGTAATGAACTGTTACCGGAAGTCATTGAAGCCCGTTGGAATTGGGCCGCTGGTAAGGAAGCGGGTATGGCTTCGACAAGCCGTTCATTCATACAGTCTAAACCTCTGCGCTCCAGGAGGGCAGGAACAACCAAACCACCACTTTTTTCAATATTATTCAGTCTCGAATTCATAGCGTCTAACCTTTGAGAGATCGCTATGAGTAAAGAAGAGATGTCTGTGTTCTCGGGAGGACTAGTCCCGAAAATGTTCGGACTTGGTGGACTGTCCATACACTGCGAGGTCATGTCGAACTTATAACAGTAGAAAGCAAACAAACTTCAGAAAAAACAGATAGAAGTGCCTGGCAGTCAAACAAGTCTCCGGAGCCTAAACGCAATTTTATTATAACAATGAAACAAACAGCGTTTTCGCTACAACACCAAAGTAGCTTCTTCAGAGGCAAGAAACACAGTGAAAAAGGCGCCAATTACATTATATAGCATGATCAACCTCATTCAAATCAGCTGTAACAAGGGAAAAATACATCACTTCCTTATATTTTAAATACAGATCTTTTTTACGTTGACAGTAGACATGTATTGTTAGTGTACGTCAACTTTTTATGGTTATTTTAATCACTTGTTATATAACTTTCATAAAAAATTTTTTCGTTTTTAGAAATCTATTTTAGTATAGACTTTTTACTTGTCAGTAATATATACACACATATAATTTTATAAATTAAGTGTATTTGTTGCTTTACTTAAAAGGCTAACTGTTATGTTTTTGATTAAAAGTGTGTGTTGTTTTAAACATACTCAAATATAAGGAAGTGATGTATTTTTCCCTTGTTACAGCTGATTTGAATGAGGTTGATCATGCTATATAATGTAATTGGTGCCTTTTTCACTGTGTTTCTTGCCTCTGAAGAAGCTACTTTGGTGTTGTAGCGAAAACGCTGTTTGTTTCATTGTTATAATAAAATTGCGTTTAGGCTCCGGAGACTTGTTTGACTGCCAGGCACTTCTATCTGTTTATTCTGTGAAGTAAAAGATACCTTTAACTACATATGTGTGTTGCCTGTATATATAATGTACCTCCAACTTTATTTCCTGTAGAAGTAATAGACTGTAGTTTTCCATTACACCACAAGGTGGAGCTCCTTTTCACGAATATAAAAGACAATTTTGAAAATGAAAGAGGTTTTTACTGGAACACTAGCTGAAGGAGGGAAGACTGAAACATGTAGCTGAAGGGAAAAGGGCCTTGCAGTATGACTGTATTTTCTTTCTAGTGTTTTGGGACAAGGAGGCGAAGTAGCAGATTGTGTCTGTCTCTTGCTGAAATCCTGGATATGTTATTTTGTGGAAACAGGAGAGAAGTCTGAAACCAGTAGTTCCATGCCTGCTATGATTCAGCAAGAAAAGGAGTTCCCTTGGGCCTAGTACCAAGAAGCCATAGATGATTACCAGAGTTCTGGTAGGTGATTTTCTACTTTTCTCATCAGAGGAACCATGGCGCCTGGTCACTAGGATATTCTCGACCGAGTGATGAGATGCTCTGGCAGTCATGTTATATTTTTATAAAATTGTGCCCCCCCCCCCCCGTAATGCTTTGTGGATTACAAATAACTGGGATCCATATGAGCTCCAACTTGGGCCCCATCATGCCAGCAGCAAGACTGTGAGTAGTCACTGGCCAGTGAACAAGGTATAATAGAGTGTTTCATAGTTGGTCTGTTTAAAATTGATCAAGGGGGTAGAGGGTGTTACTACTGCTAAATGACATTGCATTCTCTCATATTTGTATTGTGGCACTACAGATCTTTATTGTTCAATGATAATGAATTTTGCTGGGTTAGTACTGCTGCCTTAGAGAATCTTTACTGCTCAATGACATTGCATTTGCTCATATTTGTATTGTTGCATTATAAATCCTCATTGTTCAATGACGTTGCATTTTGCTCGTGTTAGTACTGCTGCTTTCAAGAATTTTGCTGCTCAATAACATTGCATATTCTCATATCTGTATTGTTGTATTATGACTCTTTTATTGCTTAATGACATTGCATTTTTTTCTTGTGTTTGCATTACTGCATTATAAAGCTTTACTGCTCATTGATATCGCTTTCTTTGTGCACGTTTGAATGTCGAGACCTTCTTCTGTTGAGTTCTGGGGAAGAGGGTGAATGTATGTTTTCATTGCACGCATATTCTCACCTTGCCTTATTGCTAACTGGTGCACTGTTTAAATAATTTGTTTATGGTTGTGTTATTGCCTTTTTAAACTAGATGTGTCACCTAGAATAAAATCTGTCCCTTTGCCACCTTGGTGTGTTGGGCCTAATAGGGGTGTCACCAGATTCAGGTAGAAATAAACCCATATCCTTCAGCTACACCTGTGGGTGCACTACATTTGGGGGGATTGCCTGTACTGCCTTGGAGTCCACCTTATTCCCCTGTATGTGTGAAAAGCAAATCCAGCAGAAACATGAACCCAGAAGCTGCAGCTTCACTGCCCATAAATACTATAGGGCCTGAAGTTTTGAATGCCTTGGGAAGTATTGGAGAGAAATGCTTAAAGCCTACACAGCCATTCACTGGGTTTGGCTACCGCAAACTGCATTTCTTTTCTGGCAAACAACCCACACCTCAGGGAGAGGAAGATTTTGAATTCTGGATGGATCAAGCTTCACAAGCCCTAGAGGAGTGGGATATCCCAGAATCTCAGAAGAATCAGCGGATAGCTGAAAGTCTAAAGGGATTAGCTGCGGACACCATACGCAACCTAAGGATGGGTAAGCAAGATTGCATGGCCAAGGACTATTTAGGAGTACTGCAGGATGTGTCTGGATGGACCGAGATGGCTGCTGACCTACTGTATCAGTTTGGACATACACACCAAGAAGTTGGTGAGAAACTGATTACATTAAGCGATTAGATAAAATGCTCCACCAGATCATCCTAAAGAAGGGGGTGGATCCGAAATTAGCTGACCAAGTATGGATCGGGCAAATTTTACAGGGAGCTCAAGCTATGGACCCCATTGTGTGGAAAATGAGGATGAGAAATAGGGAAGAGACTCTAACTTATTCTCAGTTGGTTAAAGAGGTGAGGGAAGAGGAAGCCCTGTTGGAAGCCAAATCTCAGTGTTCAACAGCAACTAAAACAGTGAGTGAACACCAGCAGGAACCTATAGCTGTGCTCACTACTCAAACAGGAGTCATGGCCCAGAGTGTCGGCAATGTAGAGGTGTCAAAGTTGCAGATGCAGGTGTCTTCCCTGACCGACGCCATAGTTCAAGTCACCAAGACAGATGCAGAATTGCAGAAAGCTGTGGTAACTTTAGCTGAAGGGAGGAATACATCAGTTAGAATCACCACGAAAGGACTCAGGGAAGAACTGAATCAGCCAATACTCAGAGTTCCTACTGGATTTTGTTTTTGCTGTGGGGATGCAGGGCAAATAAAGTGACAGTGTCCTAATGCAGAGAACATGAAAAGAGTGAATGGACTATTATTGGCTAGTGCAATGCAGGGAAACTTCAAAAGGCCTCAGTGAAGGAGCCAGCTGAGTGCCCAGTTTAAAAGAGCTCCATAAAATCTAATATCAAGAGACAGCATCCTGGATCTCCTTTCCACACTAACCCTTATAATAGAGGAGAGAAACTACCTACTATGCACACTTCTAGCTCATCTGAGGTGAACAACTGAATTGGAAAGCCATCTCAGCCAAAATCTCAGCATTTGAGACTGCAAAGCATTGCTAAGCAAGAGTCTTATCCGTTAAAATGGCGAGGTCAACCATTGGTACCTCCACCACATGTTGACTGCCATACAGCTGAACAACACTGGAAACAGAAACTACCCAATGGCCTACTGGGACCGTCCCCTGTCATGTCAGTAAAAATAGAAGGAGTGTACAGTAAAGCACTGTTGGATACTGGTGCACAAATCACCATTCTGTATAGAGACTTCTACCAAAAATACTTAAAGCATTTGCCACTTGAAAAGTTAGAAGATTTGGAGATCTGGGGGCTAAGTGACATGAAGTTCCCTTATGATGGTTATGTCTCACTCAAGTTAAAATTTTCCACTTCAGTTGTTGGGTTAACAGAAATTTTTGAAATACTCTCTGTTTTGTTCCCCAGGCCAAAATGAAAGGATTCAGCATCTATTTTAGTGGGGACAAATACTGACCTCGTCAGAAGAATGCTAATGCCTCAGTTGACCCAGGAACACCCAACTCTACATCCTCTCCTGAGACCAGTTTTCTGTGCCCTTCAAAGGGAGAAGGATAGTAAGAAAGATGAAATTAGTCATTTGTGGACCCTGTCTGGGAAAGAGCATATAATACATCCTGGTCAGGTTACCTGCTTGAGAGCCAAAGTGAGGATGTGTGGAACAACTGTTTCCTCTCATCTCATGATGTAAATGGATCCAGAAAGTGACACCACTGGGGCTGGAACTAGCCCCAGCAGTTTGGCCTGTGGACAAGTTAAAGCATCCTTATGACACTTTGCCTGTGGGGTTGAAAAATAAGGAAGTACTCCCATTGTCCTGCGTTCACAAGTGCGTTTGGGAAATGTTTATGCTGCCACTCCCTTGCCTGTTTCTGTGTTGACAAGGAATGAGAGCACAGCCAACGAGTTGAAGCTGGAAGATATTGAGATAGGAGGTGGTATCTTGCCCCCTGAATGGCTAACAAGAGTTAAAGAGCTACTAATGAAAAAGAAAAATTGTTTTTCTACTAGTGAACTAGATGTGGGCTATGCAAAAAGTGCAGAATATGGAATAAGAGTAAAAGAGGACCGGCCCTTCAGGGACTGTTCCAGAAGAGTAGCCCCTGGAGACCTGGAGGACTTAAGAAAACATTTGGAAGAACTAAAAGCCACAAGGAAAATTCGAGAGTCAAGAAGTCCATATGCCTCTTCCATTGTCATTGTCAGGAAAAAGAATGGGTCAATTTGCATGTGTGTTGACTATCATACTCTGAATCAGCGAACCATTCTAGACCAGTACACAACTCCCTGGATTGAAGATGCTCTAAACTGCCTGGTTGGCAGTAAGTGTTTCAGTGTGCTAGATTTAAGGAGTGGATACTATCAAATCCCTATGCACCCAAAAGATAAACAGAAGACTGCTTTCTTCACCCCTTTGGGATTTTTTGAGTTTGATTTCTTACCTCAAGGTTTATTAAATGCACTGGCAACTTTACAGAGAATCATGGAAAGAACAGTTGGATGGAAAGAACAGTTGGAGACATGCATCTCCTGGAAGTCTTAGTCTACTTGGATGACATCATTGTCTTTGGGAGAACCCTAGAGGAGCATGAAGAAAGACTGATGAAGGTATTGGACAGGATTGAGAAGGAAGGCCTGAAGTTGTCATTGGACAAATGCAACTTCTTCCAACCTTCAGTGACTATATGGGACATGTAGTGTCTGCAAATGGAATATCCACAGATCCCAGAAAAGTTGAAGTGGTGACATCTTGGCCCAGACCCAAAACTATCACAGAGCTGCAATCTTTCCTGGGGTTCTGCAGTTACTATAGAAAGTTTGTGGAAGGATTTTCAAAGATAGCAAGACCCCTCAACCATTTGCTCTGAAATGATGAGAAAGCAGATGAAACAGATGAAGATATCCTTGTGAAAAAGCCTAAGGGAATGAGAGGTCCTAAAGAACTCATTGAGAGTTGTTGGGCTCCTGAGTACGAAGAGTCATTTGAACTACTTAAGTATTGCCTCACACATGCCCCTGTGCTGGCACTTGCTGACTCAACAAAGCCATACACTTTACATGTGGATGCTAGCAAGGATGGCTTAGGAGGAGTCCTTTACCAGGAGTATGACAAGAAGCTGAGACCTGTGGCTTTTATCAGTCGGAGTTTATCCCCCACAGAAAGAAACTACCCTGCACACAAGTTAGAATTCCTTGCCTTAAAGTGGGCGGTAGTGGACAAGCTGCATGACTATCTCTATGGGGCTGAATTTGAAGTGCAGACTGATAACAGTCCTCTGACATACATCCAGACCACTGCAAAGCTAGATGCTACTGGTCACAGATGGATGGCAGCTCTATGCAACTACAATTTCAGTTTGAAATATCACCCAGGACACGAAAATGGAGATGCTGATGGTCTGTCCAGAAGACCTCAGGAAGATTTACACCCCGACGATGAATGTGTGGAAATTCCAGCACCAGTGGTGAGAGCTATTTGTCAGATTGCAACCTGCTATCAACACACTGAATGTTGGGCCCAGAAGTTGGGTCTGTCTGCAGCAAGCATACCCCAAGCTTACTGTAATCTGGTCACTTTGCAGGCTTCATCGCTACCAGCTTTGAGTAACAGTGACCTCAGCCGAGATCAAAGAGAAGACCCCGTAGGTCAGCTGGTGGTAGCTGCTTTAGAGAAGAAACAATTTAATATGCTTTGCATGGATATTCATCCTCTGGCAATACTTTTGGCCAAAGAATGGGATGGACTCCAGATACAGAATGGACTAGTGTATAGGAGATCTCCTAGTGCACCTGGCAGTGAAAAATGTCAATTGTTGCTTCCTCAGAAGTATAGATAAGTAGTACTCTGGTCATTGCATGATGAACATGGTCAGCTTGGTTATGACATAACTATGGGTCTGGTACGAGACAGGTTCTACTGGCCTTGCATGAAGCAAGATGTTGAGGATTATTGTCGTACATGTCTTTGTTGCATTCAGAGAAAGACTCTGCCAATCAGAGCTGCCTCATTGGGTCAAATGGAAAGTAGTGGACCCATGGAACTGGTCTGTATAGATTTTCTGTGCATTGAACTGGATGAAGGCGGGATCAGTAATGTGCTGGTGGTGACAGACCACTATACCAGGTACACTTAAGCATTTCCCACTCGCGATCAGAAAGCTATTACAGTGGCGAAACTACTAGTTGAGAACTTCTTTGTACACTATGGCCTGCCAAAAAGGATACACTCTGATCAAGGACGTGATTTTGAGAGTAAGCTTGTCCATGAACTACTCACTCTGTTGGGAGTTCAAAAAAGCCGCACCACTCCTTATCATCCTCAAGGGGATCCTCAGCCTGAGCGTTTCAACATAACTTTTCTAGACATGTTGGGGACACTAGCTGCTGAGAAGAAGAGTCAATGGAGTAGACATGCAGCTGCAGTGGTGCATGCTTACAACAGTACTAAAAATGATGCTACAGGATTCTTGCCTTATTTCCTAATGTTTGGAAGAGAAGCTCATCTTCCTGTTGACGTCACCTTTGGAGTCACAGCTGATGATACACCAGTGCGATCTCACAGCAGTTATGTGGAGAGACTCAAGAAGAACCTCAGACAGGCTTATGGGCTTGCTGAAAATTCAACAGGACAAAGACATCAGCAAAACAAGGCTCACTATGACAAACAAGTAAAGATGCATGACTTGCAGCCAGGGGACAGAGTTCTTTTAAGAAATTTGGGACTACAAGGAAAGCATAAACTAGCTGACCACTGGGGATCTGAGATTTACATAATTTGTTCTCAGCTACCTAATATCCCTGTCTAGCATGTTTGCCCTGAGGGGAAAGAAGGACCCATAAAAACCTGGCACCAAAACAACTTAATGCCTTTGGCAAAATCAGTGAGACTCATGAATCCAGAACACAGAATGGCTCAGTGGAAGCCTAACTCAAAGTGATCCAGAAGGCTAAGGAGGAGAGGATCTATCCTCTCCAGTATTGAAGAGCCTATGCTTCCTCCTGCTAAAGGAGAGGAGGACAGTGATGATGACTGGGGTTTCAGTGGGCTTTTTTATGAGGATGTTCAAAACCCAGTGGGCTGTAATCTCAATGTAAATGCACCAGAATTCGTTCCTTGTCATTTTGAGCAGCCCAGACCTAACAATAGTAATGTTTCTGTGCCTCTTGTAGAACCTGATACTGATGGAGGCCCTGCTATGCAAACGTCAGAAAATAGTGTTGAGGATAGTCATTCCGTTATGGAAAACGAAAGTGAAGTTATACAAGAGGAGGTCTTAGAAGTAGATAATATGCCTACTGAAGAACTAGGCATTGCATGTGATGTGAGTGACAAACCTTCCAAGCAAAATTCCTTAGCTGTCTCTTCTGAACCAAAACTGCAGAGACTGATTCGGCCCCCACAGAGACTTACCTATAAGAGATTGGGACACAGTACACAGGAACCTGTGACCACAGCTCATCCGACGGTCTGAGCTCATAATCCCTAAGCCTCCTACTCCAGTGGTGACACCCCATCCCAAGTTAAGCATATGGCTGATTACCCTTGGAGGAATGTACCTTTTGAATGCAAAAATATTGTTCAGTTGATGGTGCATTAGTGTTTGTAAATATTTTCTTCTAATCTACCTTTGACTTGGGGGGACCCAAGATTTTCAAGTAGGGGAGAGTGTAGCTCTCACTGTATTTCATATAGAAGTAATTGACTGTAGTTTTCCATTACACCACAAGGTACAGCTTTTTTTTAGGAATAGAAAAGACAATTTTGAAAGTGAAAGAGTTTTTTTTCTGGAGCACTAGCTGAAGGAGGGAAGACTGAAACACATAGCTGAAGGGAAAAAGGGCCTTGCAGCATGACTGGATTTTCTTGTTCTTTAATTTACCTTCCTGATTGTATTAAATTATATTCCTTGTATAACACA
>NC_056737.1:1901071724-1901171724 GCF_019279795.1 Protopterus annectens
AGTAGCTCATCTGAAGGTGTGAAAGATATCATAATTTTGCATTGCCGGGGTACTCCCATGACTTTAAATCATGTCTCTGTTACTACACAGATGTCTACACTCTTCAGGGAGAGGAAAGCTTGCAAGAAGGGGAGTTTCTTGTTAAGACTTCTTGCATTGAGCAGTACCACCTTCAGATATTCCTTCATAGGTTCAGTTAAGTTGGTAGGTTTATCAGTTTGGCATTGTCTAAAAAAGGCTATGGGGTGGAAAAGGTCTTTGACAATATCCGAACCTCTAGAGGAGATAAGTGCAGACCATCCCTGGCAAAGCAATGTGATTTGTCAATCATGTCCTCCCAGGCCATCAAATATTGCACCCCCTTTGACTGACACCAGAAGCTAAGCCAGTTGTTAAAATCAATAGTTTTCTGTTGGTAATGTGGCATTATTCTTGGAGAAGGAAGTGTGCTGCTCACTGCTGGGCTCATACCTCCCTGATAACATAATCAGCGAGCTCAATCATGTCTTGCTTAATATAGTCAAGGGAGGTACATCTAAGGTCATTAACACCCACGTGGACTATGAAAGAGTCACACTGGTGCCTGTGTTTCAATGACCTGAGTGCCTGTGTAACTTGATGGATCCTAGCCCCAGAAAGGCAGCTAACCATGACTCTCTCCTTACTCAGTCTGTGAAGGGGATATCGGTATGCTTCACTATAGAATCACCAATGACCAAGTCATTTGGCTGTGCATTGGCTTGCTTTAAGGGCTTAGCAGTAGAGGCATTGGATATAGTGTTACTATATGTAGCTGTGGATGACGTTTTATCACAGTGTTTATGTGATGGCTGAGGACTATTTCTTTGATAGTACTGTGGAGGACATCTTAGTGTTTCAGGCAGGTTACATGTAAGTGCCTCAGCATAACTAGTTTTATGTGTAGGATCTTTACCCTATGCAGTAGGCATGGTGCATGTGTCACTGACATCTATAGAATTAGGTCTGGTTGTATGAAAGAGTTTTGCCTCCAGGGTTAAATTAAATTCTTGCATGCTTTATCTATTTTATTAGGAATAAGTGAGTTGTCAGTGTGCATGAGGCAATTGCTACAAAGCCTCAGATTACCCATATCAACCAGACCTGTCACAGAGAGAGTCAGGGAGTGCATATCCATGGCTACTGATCTACTAAGGAAGAGTGAGGGAAATTTAAATATTGAATAGGTCAATAACACAAGGAACTCGATGAGCATTGCACAGTTATGCACAGACTAGATGCTCTAGTAGTTTACAAAAGTCTGTCTAGACAGTAATGCCACAAGAGTGTAGATCACAAACCTTCCTAATGTAAAATAACTGGTTTGGAGCCCAAGTGCTTAAACCAGAACAAACACACTTAGAATAACAGCCACAATAAGCCTTCACCAGCAATTCCCTGATCAGAAGGGTGGAGGCTACCCTCTCCTCCCACAAGAGTGTAGACCACAAACCTTCTTAAAGTAAAATAACTGGTTTGGAGTCCAAATGCTTAAACCAGGACTAAGACATTTTTAGAATAACAGACACAATAAGTCTTCAACAAGCAATGCTCAGTTCAGAAAGGCGTAGGCTATGCTCTCCTGCCACAAGAGTACAGACCACAAACCTTCCTAATGTAAAGTAAGTGGTTTGGCACACAAGTGCTTAAACCAAATCAAAGTCACTTAGAATAACAGGTACAGTAGGCCTTCACCAGCATTTCCCAGCTCCGAAGGGAGAAACTACCCTCTCCTCCCAAAAGAGTATAGACCACAAACCTTCTTAATATAAAATAAATGGCATGGAGCCAAAGTGCGTAAACCAGAACTAAGACACTTTTAGAAAAACAGACACAATAAGACTTCAGCCAGCAATGCCTAACCCTGAAGGGTGTAAGCTACATCTTCTGCCAGAAGAATGAATACCACAAACCTTCCTTATGCATGATAACTAGTTTGAAGCTCAAGTGCTTAACTCATTAGATCCGAGTGACTCCTCCAGTTGCATCTGCAGTTAACTCCTATTGACGCCTCTAGGTGTCAAATATTGATTGTTCATATTAGCATCAATAATTCTAAAACCATGCTATGTACAATATTTTAAAAGACTTAAAAGATACACAGTAGCAAACTCAACTGCATTAATATTTGACCTCTCTATAGTGCAGGTAAATGGATATTAACTGTGTTTATGATATTCAGAAAAATGTGAAAATTATATCTCTATAAATATCTCAGCAACCAAGTACACAGACAGAATTCCTTATCCTCATATGTAAGCTCTCAGCTAGATGAATAAAATGCTGCTAACAGTATATGTGTGACTTGTGTGGTTGCTGAGATATTGTAAATTGTTTACAAAATATTACAAATCTAATAGTGTGTTTACTGTGAGACATAAATTTCAGTTTAAGACCTAGATCCTAAAGAATAGTACCACTACAAAAATAGTTTGTGCTGAAGAGTTTGCCACTTATACTTCTTTAATAATCCTTAGAGTTCCAGAGATATGGACATTTGGTCGAAATGTGAGGCCATAATTTGATTCTGTGAAAATGCTTAGGCTCCGCGCATTGGAAGTTACAGTACAAACTTCCTGAACTCCATTGGATGGAATGAGTTAAATCAAAACTAAGAGGCTTAGAATAACATTACAATGCAATCAGGCTACTAACAAGCGGTAATAAATGCAGTAGATTAAATGCAACTGAACACTTTAAGAAATTGCAGCAAAAAGTAAATAAAGTAGGAAGAATCACAAATATAGTAAACACAGCTTTATAAAGTGGAATTTTTTTTATTTATTCCTGAAGTAGCAGGATATGAAAGATGAGCAGCAAGTGGATGTTATTCATAGCTGATAAATAGTTTTAACTTTTTTTCTTTCTACCCAAACTACTATTGCATTTCAAACAAGCAGTGCACATAGACCATGGCCTCTCTAACACCCCTGTATACTAAATGACATTTTAAACATCCCATCTTCATGCAGACTCAGGAAACACATTTTGTGTATCTGTAGCAACCCTTCAGACATCAACTAGAGTATACTCCAGTAGCATATAACCTTGCTTTCTCTTTCTTTCCTTTAGATTGAAAAGTAGATTATCAACTTTACAGGTCTAGCCTTCCCAGATGACTCCTCAGGTAATGGGCTTCCTACCCGTAGCCCAGTAATTTGTGTCATAATCATGTTCACATTCTCCAGGCCATCACTCTACTTCCCCATTTCTTTTTCTTCTTGCTATAAAATTACCCATGACACTAACATTCACCTGTGCCATCTTTACTTTGCCTACACACACACACACACACACACACACACACACACACACACACACACACACACACACACACACACACACACACACACCTAAACCTAGCATATGACTAGACCAGATACATTTTGCACTTGGCTTTATGTTGCTGCTCCAGTGGCCTACAAGGATAAAGCCCTGACTATGACCAAACTGACCCAGGTACGATTAGCAGCTTGGGTGACTGATGTTGCAGCAGGGAGGGATGAGCATTATTATTTTTGGATGGGTGGCTGAAATAATGGGTGTCTGCTATGCTGATCTGTAGTGGATGCTGTGGATGGAACACTGGAAGGAGTGCCTAGAAGAAGGGAATAAGAGTGGATACATGGCTGAGATGTTTTTCAGGTGTGGCAACACTCCTCATGTCTCCATTGTATTTCTGCCCTTTAGGTAAAAAAAACTTTAGGTCTGAAAGGGGGGGGGCAAGGTAGATCATAGGGAAAAAAACTGGAGGGATTCAAAGACATGCTGAGCCATCAGATGCCTGAGGTCCACAACTGGCCCCAGCAGTAATGGAACTGTCTGGGGATCCAAAAAGACATCTGGCAGACACAACACAGATGCAACACCCAGATGCTGGACTGGTCCTAATGGCAGAAGGGAGAAGGGACCAATAAGATCTTTGCTACAGGGCTTTTATACATATTCTTTTTATATTTTATATATACATATATATATATATATATATATATATATATATATATATATATACATGTCTACTTTCATTCACTGAAAACTCATTTAACTGAATTTCAATTCACCCTCAAAAAAATGACTGAAAGCTCAAATCACTGAAAACTCATTTCACAGAATCACATTTCACTGAATGTAAGTATGTACTGTTGGGCAACTAAAACGTATATGTCCTTTTCCTCATTGTAGTGCGGTCCTGTAGTTAGTATATATAGTTGGGGGGGGCACAGCCCCCCACATTGGGGGTGTGGGTGGCATAGCCCCCCACCTAGTTAGCTTTTATATTTATGAATCTCATTTCACTGAAAGCTAAGAATATGAAACCAAAAGTAGGTGGGAGGCTACACCCCCTACACTCCCCAATGTGGGGGCTGTGCCCCCACACCCCCACTAACAATATAGACTAACTCCAGGATTGCACTACAGTGGGGAAAAGGGCATATACATTTTATTTGCCCAACAGTACTTACATTCAGTGAAATGTAATTCAGTGAAATAAGTTTTCAGTGATTTGAGCTTTCAGTGATTTGGTGTGAGTGGTTTGAAATTCAGTGAATTGAGTTTTCAGTGAATGAAAGTAGACAGTATATACACACACACACACACACATATATATATATATATATATATATATATATATATATATATACACACACACACACATATACATATATATATATGTGTGTGTGTGTGTGTGTGTATGTATGCTTTTGTACTGTAGCTCTGAGCTACATTCAGTCTTAGAATATTGCAGTTGCTATGATGATACAATCTCCACATTTAATGGTAACAGCATACAATTCACTTTCTGTGTTTAATGAGGTTGGCAGACTCCTCCCCCCAATATATACCCATATACCCACACACAAACACACACACACACACACACACACACACACACACACACACACACACACACACACACACACACACACACACACGCCCACATTCCCACATGCCCGCACACACACTCTTATAAATCTCTAATGACTTATTCACTGTAGTCTCTCCATCATATATATGACATTTAACTGTTGTATGAGGTAGAACCTTGTGTTAGTCCCCTACCAAGGCTGATGGCATGCAAAAATATGAGTATTAACAATCATTACTGTCAGTGGCTATGCATGCATTTATTTGATTCATTTAACAAAAAAATAGGAGCAATGTGTGCCTCTTGCTTGGGCAGAAGAAGGCACTGCCATACTTGTAAAGCAAACATCTTCTGAATGTCAGACAGAGAATATGCTGCAGGTGCAGTTGTCTCAGAAATGTTTTTTGGCATCAAAGTGACCTCTAATCTCAGTAAAAGTCTTACCCTTAGCTAAACTGCTTGTAAAATATGACTCCCATTGTTTAGTCTTGTACCTTGACCATTACTTTGATGTCTGCTTTATAAACAAATGTTTGCAGTAAACAGTCTGTCCATGGCATTCTTTCCTAATACCATTACTAATGCATTATACATCAATAATCCAGAAAGGCTTCACTAACCAGGTTTAACTCCTAGCACACTGGAATCACTGACTCATACGTTTACAGTTTTACAGTAACCAGTTGAAAATCTTTCAAGACCTTCATCTATTTTCCTACAAAGGGGAATGTTGCCTTCCTGTAGTTTTACAACTGATTTACTAGTTACTGTAAAAGTATTTTATTGCATTTGGTTGTTTTGCTTCAAATTTTGGTTGTTTTCTGCTGCTAACTGTTTTGGATATCTGTGCTGAGTCTAACAGTGGAATAAATATTTCAGCTTCTGAGTCATGGAATCTTTGCTTTTACTTATTTCACCTCTAACATTCTTTTGACTCATTCTTCTACAATCCAAACACCAGAAAAACTGCAAGGACAGCAGGTGCAAAGGCTCAAAAAGCAAATCAGAAAAAACACAAAAATAAGCCAGCACCACTGTGATGGGACCAAAAAATGGTTTATTGCAAATAAACCACAATCAACAGACCAGTTTCGGGCCAAAGGCCTTTATAAATAACATCTTATTACTGCTGCTTCTTAGATATTTACTTCCGTTCTTTTTCTTTCACAACTCTAACCTATGAAGGCCTTCCACTGACTTTCTTTCCAGTTTCATCTTTGAATGGCTACCTGATTATACTCTGTCTTCCAACTTTTCTGCCTAGGACTCCTCTCCTGTTCTCGGTACTCTCTCAGTTGGAATTCCATCATCACTACCCAGTATACTAAATAACTGGTACTTTTTGTAGTGGAAATATTTGCCCTTTTTTAGTTTGTCCTTCTTGTGGATTTTACTTACTAGCTTATTCTTACTATATACTTTTCTACCATATTTATGGCTTGTTTATTTGAGTTATTGCTTGTCTTTTTCTCACCTAAGTCAGTACTTCAAGAAACAATATTCTCAGATGGAATAAATTTAACTTTTCTATACTTTCTAAAGCTGATATCATTAATATGAGCATTTTACCTAGACTTCTGTTTTCAGTAAGATGAACATTTTACCTAGACTTCTGTTCTATTTCATTTCCTTCTTCTTAATAATACGCAATAACTTATTTGAAACAGTTACAACAAATAAGTAAATTCTTATGGTACCCAAAATCTGTTAAAATGAATTACTATAAATTAACTGAATAAAAAAGTAAATCTGAGTTTGCCTGAATTTAAGTTATATTATGACTTATATTTGAGTATAATCTCAATCAGTCGAAGTTGTGCCCTACCTGGATTAACTTCTGGTACAAGAACATACAAAAATACCAGTTCAACCCAAATGCCTTTCCATTCTTAAAAAAAAAGTTTCAAAACCTTCAAAATACACAAACTTTTAAAACATATAATAATTATCTTTCAAAATCTAATAAATATGCTGAACTTGCAGAAACTTTTGCCTTACTACAACCAATACATTTAAAGCCTAACTTTAAATTGAATAACTGTATGTTATATCTAATTTTCCACTACTCAAAGATAAACTTGTTATGGGCTTCTTCAGTCATAGACATTCTTCAATGAATGAATTAAGAAATGTCTTTAATTTGACAAAAGGGCCACTATATTAAGACAAATACAAGATTTAACTTTATCCAGTTTGAACAAATCAAAAATTAATGATCGTGATATAAACTTTTGTAAACAATTATGTACTTCTTTAGTGCCAGGAAAATGGTTTCTAATATTTACAAACTAATCATATCCTTTAAATTCCAAAATATTACCATTAACTCCAAATATTGGACAAATTTAAACCCATCAATTGCACATAATCAAATAAATACTTCAGTTCAACTAACTAACAAGTTGGTACCTCTTAAAAAAGCATTTTTACACTCAATTAGTCATCCTCAGTGATGCTTACTTGACCCCAGCAGCATTCAGTAAGTGCTACTCCACCCATTTGCTGAACTACCCTTTATGTAACTTCTACCATGTGACTAATACGTATTCTTTGGAACTGTAGATACTCTTACAAACTATGATGTTTCCTAAATGTCAAGCTGGAATAAATGTATTATGAGTGTGAAGGCTGCCAGCCCAGCTAGTTAGAATTTTGTAAATAACCCTATGTCATTTGTAAATAGTAATATGATCCACAGACTTGCCTTACAAATGGAAGAGAACTATATGTTATGATTAAACTGTATGTTATGTGCTGAGCTTCAAAAAGTTAACCACAGTGCACTCTGCTGGAGAAGAGCAAAAATGTATATGGACTATATGCCTGTGCAAATGCATGTTTTCATAGCAGAAGTTGGGACATACAGAGTCAACTTGCAAACCCTGAAAAAACAAATAAAGAATTTTCTGAGTGTGTTTACCAGAACTAGAAAACAGAATGTGTGCAGCTGGAAATTCTTTCTATTGTTTGAAACAGAGGTAATTACAGGTTTCCAAGGTAATTGTTTTACGACTCCCAGTTTCAGGCAAGCTTCTAAGAGATAAGTGTCAGCTTCTAAGAGTTAAGTATTTTTCATAGAGACATGTTAAATTCTGTTGGTATCTGTTTAGCCTGGGAACTAGATGCATGTGTCAGATAGTGATATCTTCTAGCTAACCCAGCAGTAATGTGTATTATTAATTTAAGAACTATCTCAGAGAGAAAGTCAGTGCATTTTGTATTTTGTTCTGGACCTGTAAACACATCTTCAACACTTCTCATCTATATCTTTCTGGCTTTGTAAGTACGACATTTAGGGCATAGTATCTCTTAGAGACAGATAGGAATATAGCAAGAGTAGTCTAGATGTTTTCTGAAAGTATGTGAGACTGTTCTGCAATGTTGTTTTAAAATATTTCCTGTGAGTTTGAACTCTATTGTCACTGTGTTGAGGTAATGAATATTGTCTTGTGCTTTTATTATTTATTATTAAATATATTTAAACCTTTTAATTGTGGTTGGTTTTGTGTAGAGATATTTAAGCTCTTAAGTACTTGCATATATATTTGGTGAAACTGTATAGGCCACTCCAATAGCCTTGCTATTGGTCACACCAAATGGATAACAGTAACATTGCACAGTAGAATTGGTCACCCTTTATAAGGGCCTTATGGTAGCTGATAAGTAGTGGTTAGTGGCAGTGATTATTACCTTTTAGTCTGGGCAGAAGGGGGTATAGCCAGTGAACCTGTGCCAGCCTTACCCAGGAGTGTTTGTATGTTTGCAAATAAATCAAATCTCAAAGTGAGTGAGTGTGTGTCAGCTACTTGGGCAGGAACACGAAGCACTGATTGAACAGAGAGGGTGCTGGAGGTTTTGGCTTGACCACTCAGCTGAGATCTTAACTCTATAGCTGTGCCAGTGGGGAGTCTTATTGAGGATCTGGAGCGAGAGGGAAAAAACAGCCCCAGACTGACTGTGATCTCTGTGTGCTCTTAAGGGAAATTGTACTTTACTGTGTGTGTACTTGTCATCCTCCCAATATGCACATCCCTCATTGGTGTTAGTGGTCAGGATTGAGGCTCTTTAATTACTGGGGCAGGACAGGGGCATCCACAATGAGAAATCTACCTTGTCATGGAAATGTATAGTCTTGTATATTCCACTACCCAACCTACCCAGACATGACACTCACATTTTAATCACCCCCTTCTTATTGACCAAATTATATATTACCATAAACTGTCTTGACAGGACCAAATTATTATGGGATGTATTTAACTCTTTACAGCTGGGTGATGCCTGTAGGTGCTTCTGCAGTTACATCCTACTGATGCCTTTAGGCATCAACTATTTCTTGTTAATATATGCATTTATCATTCTAAAACCATGCTACATCCAAAGTATTAAAGGATTTCATCTTAAAGCTTACACAATGGCAAGCACAACTGTGCTGAGATTTGACCTCTGTCTATAGCAGGCAAAGAGATATTAATTGCTGTTCATATAATGTTTATTTATGCTGTCATAACTGTCATGCTTTTCTAAATATCTTGACAACCAAGTAGGACAGATAGAACCGATTGCCTCATGTGAAAACTCTCAGATTAATGAACAAAATGTTTTTTAGCAGTATGTCTGCAACTTGAGTGGTTGCTGAGATATTGTAAGCTGCGTACAAAATATTACAAATGTAATGTTTACTATGTTTATTGTGGCATGTAAAATACAGTTTAAAACTCAGGACCTAAAGAATATTTCCACTGTAACAAGAGTTTGTGCTGAAGAATTTGCCATTTTCACCTCTTTAGTTTAAACACTTATTGTTCCAGAGATATGAATATTTTGTTTGAAATGTGACGACATCATTTGATTCTATCAAAATGCCTACAGGTTTCGCCCATTGGAACTTATAGTGCAAACTTCTAGAATGCTATTAGTGGGAATGAGTTAAGGAATTAACACTAAGCAAGCAATAATGCCCAACAGGGTGTGTGCGGTGTCAGGCCTCTACAGCCCTGGAAGGGTATTAATTACTCATTAACACACACCCTGAAAAGCATTATTGTGCTTAGATGAATGTGCTCTCTGTAAAATTATTGTTTTACTTACTTTTACTTATTTTTTTAAGTTACCGTATTACATTTTTTTCATATATTTTTGATGTAAAATAGATCCTCCACTTAATGTTTCAAACTTGCTGTAGTATAAGTTAATGGTGTTGGAGGAAGCATTTTACATCCGGAATATAACACTTAAAAAATATCAGGCATTTACTTTACTTTTTGGTTCTTTACTCCTAAAACGTTTGGTTTGTTGCCAGTTATTGGAGATAGAAGTTACTAAATAGTGGCATCCATTTGAGTTTTGGACTATTATTTTCTTCAGAAAATTCATAGTAACACAAATCTTCTTAATTAAGCAAGTTTATAATTTTGTAAGAGCAGTAATATTTTTGAGCCACTGTTCCCTCTTTATTTTAGGCTTTATTCAGATTTCTTCAACTGAAAGGTCCAGATGTATACAAACATCTTTACTGTTGCTTTTACTCAGTCTCTCACGCACACCTCTGTTTCAAAAAATGTATGCTAACACAAAGGCTAATAATCAAATAAAATATGTTCCTATTTTGAGCCTTTGACCCTGCTTACTTTAGGTTTATCCAGATATTTTGAGCTAATAGTCAACAGACCATACCTTTCAACTGTCCATATTTTTGCAGAATGTCTAGATTTTTTGTTTGTATGTTTGGTCCCATCCTCACAAAATGTGTAGTTTTTTGGCAAATCCCTGTAGATAAATAATGACGGACATTTGAGTTTCAGACTTCAGATCCTTCAGGTAATACATGCTAATGAAAACCCTGTTGTTCTTGCAACTTTCTAAGTTTATAGCAGCAATATCTAAAATCTGTCTTTATTTTTGGTCATTTTTCCCTTGTTATTTGTAGCTCTGTCCAAATTTATTGTGCTAAAAGGTTGAGAGGTATGGTCAAGAGGTACACAAACCTCTTAACTAAAGCTATTGCTGCCAGGGATCACTCTCACTCTTCATTCTATCACACACGCGCACACACAAACACACACACACACACACACACACACACACACACACACACACTCAGATATGCAGACAGAAACATAAACACACATACACAGTTTCATTTATTTTATACTCACTAAACAGCAAAAGCGCTGCTTAGTGAGTGTAAGATAATAGCTCAGTCGATCTCTCCTTTTTATACACGCATACACTCACACACAGACATAAACACATACATTGTTCTTTCCTTTTTATTTTACACTCACTAAACAGCAGAAGCGCTACTTAGTGAGTGTAAAATAATGGTGGCCGTTAGTTTTTTTCAGTCTAAGCTCCACAGCAGCTTGATATGCTGCTGTGAAGTGGCAGACTCATTTTTCCGTAGGCATTATTTCTACATTAATACCTTGCTGGAGAATGTTCGTTCTCCAAGCAGGATAGTGATGTACATTTCACCCATTCTCTAAAATATATGAATGCATCCAAACTAATAATCTACAATCAACATACACAAACATATTATACAAATTACTGAGGAAAAATCTTAAAGTGTCTCTTGTAAGTATCATTACCTCTCTGTGATAAATTTGCTGTAATTATTAGCAAGGTTATTTAAAGCAAATATTGTAATTAACTTATTTTTATTCTTTTCCCGTTCAGTGCTCAGTGTGCTTGCCATGTATGTCAGACCTGCTGTATGTGCTACTTTTGTAATGAATATGCAGACTTTGTTTAAACTAATAAGTGATGCTAGTATCTGTAGAATGAAGCAGGAAAGAAGCAGGACATTTGTATGTTATATGAAACAAGTTGTACTAGTTCTACGCTGGCGAGTATTGGATATATGCTTCTTTTGGTAGAGGCTAAAAGCGCTGTTAGTGGTAATAGGTTATCTTCATGAGTTAGTGCTACTACATATCTAATTTTAATGATAGATAGGGGATGCTGTTGTGCTACTGATTTCATTGCTTGCCAGTTCATTTGAAGCTGTAAAATGTTGAACGATCTTCTGCTGTGGCCAAGGGTAGTTAAACACAAATGTTGTAGAGCTACTAACTGGTATAATTTGATATGGAAGTGTGTTTAACTAAGTAATAGCTTTCCAATGAAAACACAGCGATAACTGTTACATTGCTATGCTGTAGCTGTTAACTTTTAGAGCTGCTGCATTATGCTTCCTGCAAGTACTATCTCATATTTCACTGGGACTGCAATGATACATATTCTGTTCTAATATTTGTGATCTAATAGGATATTTCTCATTAAGTAATTGAATTTTCTGCAAATTTTCTTATATTCACTGGGAGTGCATTGAAACATAGTTTGTGAAATATCAGTGTGTTGTTAAGATATTTCTTCATTGAATTTTCAATTACTGATAATTGTCCTCCTTCTCTTCACTCTGTTTACATAGTCTCCACCTTTCTACGGGTTGCCCCCCCCCCACCTCCGTACCTCACCTTTGTTGCTTTTATATCCCAACTACTAAAGAGTGAATTGTCACCATAACCTTGGAAAGTGCATCTTGACAGAAAGTATGTCCTTGCCCTCATGTTCAACAGAACTGCATACCTTAATTTGTGTAGACTTTAGTATAATTTACATGTTAAGTGCCATGCACACCTCCCTGGGAAGGTATCCCTGGACACCCTTTTCCTTACACCACCAAACTTAGTTGCCTTTCCTGAACTTGCAGCTTTCTAGCAATGGTAATGAAGAGAAACTAGCCATTAGACTACCCTGTGTAATTTTACCTAGATCTTCCCATGTAGGCAGTACAAATATACACTGGATTTTACCAATCATTACCCTTTCAGGTGTAGTTTTGCTTTTTACGTACATTTGTTGCTGTCAGTAATAAACGTTTTTTAATTTCTTCCACAAGAAACCTCTTTCAGCGTGAAACATAACTGGTCTCAGGTACTTTGTAGGGTTTCAGATTGTTTTTGAAGTTACAGTATCTCTCTCTCTCTCTCTGGATAGGTTCACATTACAATTTGAAATACCAACAATATGCAGATGACTCTACTTTAAAAAGTTCCTCTAAGTCGATAACATCACTCCAAACCCACAGACAAACAGTATTTAATGTTGTTGAAAATTGGTTCACGCAACATTGCCTCCTCCTAAACCCCAAAAAATCAAAATTACTGCTTTTTGCTACTAGCCAAAAGTCACCACAAATTCACTTCACAGTAACCTCTAACAATAGAACTAGCATATCTCCAGACACTTCAACCTGACTCCTAGGAATTACAAAGTAGGCCACAACCTCAACTATGATGATCATATTAATACTACTATAAAATCTGTCAACAAAAAACTGGGCTCCCTTTATAGAATCAAACACTTCCTTACGCCATTAGCTAGAACCACTATTGCCCAGACCCACCTTATCTCTACCCTGTTCTCTGCCTCTGCCATTTATACCAATCTATCTAAAAATAACCTTAGCAAACTAGCAACCAGCTATAACAACATTGCCAGATTTGCCACTGGCGCCCTATTTAGAACCCACCACTGCCACAACCTCAAACAACTGGGATGGTTAGAACTGCAGAACCAACTACTTTGTCAACAACTTATTATCACCCAAAAGATCCTTTACCACCCTAAGAATACACCTATCCTCACTAATCTGATTACCCCATACAAAAATCATGCTGCACTACACTCGGCTATTAAGCTCCTAGTTTCCACTATTAAATCGAACGACAAGGCTGGGGACTCACTATTCACTAACACAGTGGGCAAAACCTGGAACCAGCTTCCAAATGAATTCTCAACTCTTTCTTCCACACCGCTTTTCAAAAAATACCTTAAAGAATATCTTAAAACACACTGGCTATGTCCCTGCTCTAACCCTGACTAATATCTCATTCCCCATCCTGCTCTCCCTATACTTCTCTGTTCTGTCGGTCTGACGCCTACCAGTGTTAACTAGTAAGCTAACCTCTAACTAGTATTTAATGAGATTTCCTTCCTAGAACTCTTAATAGTTTACTTACTCTAAAAGTGCTAGCCCTCATCTACACTAGATGTAAACATACACTTGTACATCTGTAAACCAGGCAAAAAAAAAAAATTAAATACTTTTATATTATGTTTATTTTCTGTATTACATCTTAGCCTAAGCCTTACTAAAGGACTCTGTATATGTTTTTTATGTATAACCCTGTATACGTTTTTTTATGTACAATCTATATAATATATAGCAAATCATGTTACTACTGCATATAATTGTATGTTATGTCATTGCCTATGCTTGGAGCTTTTCTCCCCAAGCCTCTACTGAAAATGGACATGTATCCAGTTGGACTAGCCGGGTCAACAAATGTAAAATAAAATAAAATAAATAAATAAAATAAATGCTTCCCTCTCACAGGTAACTCCTAGCATCAGCCCACCCACTACTACACCTTCCGTTGAGAATGGCTGATGCCATTTTTAAAATACTGTTCAGCTGCAACAGTCCCCTTTCCCGTTCTGTGATTGGTGTGCTTGCCACATAAGTCAGACCTGCTGTATGTGCTGCTTTTGTAATGAATATGTGGACTTTATTTGTTTAAACTAATAAGTGATGCTAGTCTCTGTAGAATGAAGCAGGGAAGAAGCAGGACATTTGCTGTATGTTATATGAAACAAGTTGTACTAGTTATACGCTGGTGAGCATTGGGTACATGCCTCCTTTGGTAGAGGCTAAAAGCGCTGTTAGTAGTAATGGGTTATCTTCATGAGCTAGTGCTACTACATATGTGACCAAGGGCAGTTAACACAAATGTTGTAGAGCTACTAACTGGTATAATTTGATATGGAAGTGTGTTGAACTAAGTAATAACTTTCCACTGAAAACACAGCGATAACTGTTACATTGCTATGCTGTAGCTTTTAACTTTTAGAGCTGCCGCATTATGCTTCCTGCAAGTACTATCTCATATTTCACTGGGACTGCAATGATATTTTGTTCTAATATTAGTGATCTAATAGGCTATTTCTCATTAAGTAATTGAATTTTCTGCAAATTTTCTTATATTCACTGGGAGTGCATTGAAACATAGTTTGTGAAATATCAGTGTGCTGTTAAGATATTTCTTCATTAAGTTTTCAATTACTGCTAATTGTCCTCCTTCTCTTCAGTCTGTTTATATAGTGTTCACCTATCTATGGGTTGCCCCCCCACACCTCGCCATTGTTGGTGTTTATATCCCAACTTCTAAAGAGTGAATTGTCACCATAACCTTGGAAAGTACATCCTAACAGAAAGTACGTCCCTGCCCTCATATTCAACAGAAAGGTATACTTTTAATTTGTATAGACTTTAGTGTAATTTACATGTTAAGTGGCATGTACACCTCACTGGGATGGTATCCCTGGGCACCCTTCCCTGTATACCACCAAATTTAGCTGCGTTTCCTGAGCATGCAACTTTCTAGCAATGATAATGAAGAAAAAGTAGCCATTAGATTACCCTATGTAATTTCACCTAGTTTTTCACATATAGGCAATGCAAATATATGTTTGCTTTTACCAGGCATTACCCATTCAGGTGTAGTTTTGCTTTTAACTTACAGCTCTTGCTGTCAGTAGCAAGCAGTTTTTAATTTTTTCACAAGAAACCTCTTTCAGCATGAACCATAATTGATTCCAGGCATTTTGTAGGGTTTCAGATTGTTTTTGTAGTTGTGGTATCTCTCTCTGGCCAGGTTCTGTCTGCTTCATTCATCCTTGTTTTGCTTGGCCTCACTCTGCTCCCCTATCCTACCCCCAAGTCTCAACCACCCCAGTACATCTAAACTTATATCTGTCTAGCCACTCCCCACTCACTTTCAACCAACCACATCATATCACATCATCTCTATATATCCACACCACACATAACGGCAGCTATATCCCATGGTAAATTGACTTATTCCTCCTTACCCTCATTATCCAGTTACATGCAAATACTCCATCTCACTTTACTTCTGTTTATAACTCAGAAACACCCAAACCATCTCACCTCCCAAGTACAAATACCTAGCTTTCCTCTCCCTATTTTAACTCCTACTATACCACCATCCCCTAGAAACATACACACACCAACTATCTAGCCACTTCTTCCTACTTATTATACCTCTATCACTACTTACAACACAATATATCCTCTGTGCTCTACTTTTATCACTCTGAACGTGAGCACATGTCTCTCCTATATTATATGTCACATTACTTGTTCCATTTTCTTAATCACCCTCTTCCTATTCTACACAATGTCATCTCTATGTACCAAACATTTACAAATGTTATCGCTGCACACTATCATCTGTACTCTCCTAATATGTTCATATTACCTAACTTAATATCAGGTTCAATTACTTTCTCCTCTCCTACAGATACCACTCCTCAGCCCCACCACCCATTACCTCTAAATCTTGTAATCGCTTCCAACCTATAAACAAAACAAACATAAGATACTTTCCAAATAAATACCCACTACTTTCTCCTAAATCTCAAACTTCTCTCAAATATACCAAACTCATAATTAATCTCTCTACACTTCTTTTATACTTCTCTACACAGATAATCTCTCTGGGGATATACACCCAGTCCTGGCCCAGTATATCAACTACAACCCACCAACCTCACCACTGTACCACCCTGTACTAGTACATTAACTGTTCCTAGAAGCTCTAACCTCCTGCTCCTTAACATGAATGTCATGAGCATAGTCAATACACAAACTCCATACTAGCCTATCACTTTACTCTCCTGATATTATACTTCTAACAGAAATCTGGATGAAACTTGAAATTACCAACAATGGAATTCTTCCTTCAGGTTGTAATATTCATAGACGTGACAGAACAAACAAGCCCAGAGGTGGTATATCTTTACTGTACAAACAAAACATAAAAGTAGAACTTATACAATGAAGCTTACCTGATTTCAGTAACACAGAGGTATTTTTCACCAAATTTGAAATAAACCGCAACAAATATCTAACCATAATAGGTACTTATATCCTCCTGGCAATAATCCCAACATAATCAAGGATTTTTTACACTAGGCTTCTATAACTTTTCCACAAGAAGCTATCATAATGGGTGACTTTAATACTGACTGGTACTCCTATGACTCTGATAACCCCATTAACTATAGTAACCTACATGGCTTCACCCAGGTCATACAATCCACAACCAGAATAGACAAGGTGACCAAAAGACATTCTATCCTAGACTGGATTCTAACCAACAAACCTGATCTAGCCTACCAATCAGATTGTCTCCCAGATAGCATTAGTGATCATCTACCACCATACTTAATCAGACACCAACTTCATCCCCACAGAAATACTATCTACCGACAAATTTGCAACAAAAATAAAACTTTGATGTGCAAATCTTTAACTCTTTAACTCCATCTTACAAAAATGTGACTGGACCCCACTCAAAATTCTATCCCTAGATACTGCTGTGGATTATTTCAACACTACCCTCCTTGTTATACTAAACAGGCTAGTCTCATGTAGAACTACTAGAGTAAAAAGTAACTTCACCCCTTGGCTGTCTAAAGATATGAAAAATGTACTCAGACTAAGAGATAAAGCCTGGGCACTGTGGCACAAGAACATAAGTCAAGTTAACCTAGAACACTATAAGTGTCTTCAAAATAAAGCCAAACCCAAGGTCAAACTAGACAAAAAAATCATACTATACAACTATACAGAAAAAACACCACAACAACCCAAAAAAATTCTGGTCAACCATAAATAAACTCCTTTAACCATGCCAATCCTCCACTCCTACCCCATCAACCACTAACAATAATGACAGTATAGCTGCACAATTCAGCTCTTTCTTTACAAATACTATACTCTCAATTACTAAGACCCATTGCAATGCACCTGCAACTATCCCAACTATACCCGAAGATGAAACTGACTCCTTTTCTTTTAAACCTGTCCAAACTTACACCATAAAAAACTACTCTCTAAACTAAAGACAACAACCCTTGCAGCTGATAATGTGCCCTATGATTTCTTAAAACTAGCAGCAGATGCCATCTCCTATCCATTCCTATTTTCATTAACTGCTCTATAACTGAACAGCACGTTCCTCTAATCTGGAAAATATCTTACATAATCTCTTTGCACAAAGGTGGCACCTCTATTGAATTCTCCAGCTATTATCACCCCTATCCAAACTCTTAGAAAAATGCATTCATATGCAGTTCTTCAACTACCTGCCATTTAATAATCTTCTTTCTAGAACACAGTACGGTTTCCGCCATATCATAGTACCACAACTGCCCTGCTCAGCTTTACCAGTACTATCAACCAACACAGAAATGATAGCAATCTGGTACCCTCCATCTTCTTGAAGCTATTCACAGCATTCAATACTGTTTCTCATCAAAAACTACTTAAACTCTCCCATCTAAAGCTCAGGCATTCTTTAATTGCATGGTTCCTTAATTACTTAACTAACCGTCAACAAGGTGTCACATGACCTTTCTTCCCTTTTATCGCTTACTATGGGGGGGTCCCCCAAGGATCAATCCTAGGTCCTCAACTTTTCAGCATATTTACCAACAGGCTTCATACAGCCACTTCTCTAGCCTCCATTGTCCAATATGATGACGATTCCACTGTCATCTGTGCTGCACCTACCCAAAAAGAACTTGAATAAAAGATGTAACAGTTCTTCCTAGCTGTTGAAACCTGGTTATCAGACGCACAAGTAATCCTGAATCCATCCAAAACTAAACTCCTGCTCTTTCATCCCAGTAAATCACTTAACCCCACAACTCTATTCCAACTACTGTCTTCCAATAATACCATAATATCGACAATAGACCAGATGAAATTACTAGGTGTGCTAATAGACAATAATCTGCAATTTGATATACACCTATCCCAGTCTATTAAAAGGACACACGCAAAACTGTAAACTCTATACAGACTCAAGCCCTTCCTCACTAGCAACACAAGGCAGACAATTGCCAGAACTCACCTACTCTCCACTCTGCTTTATGCCTCCCCTATCTTCACCAATCTAAAGAAACTGATCTGACCAAACTAAAACCTGCTACTATAAAATTGCTAAATTCGCTACCAACTCCCCTCACAGATGTCAGCACTGCTCTGCCTCATGTCAACTAAACTGGCTAGAATTACCCCCATTACCTAACCTACACTCAGCTCCTTACTGCCCACAGATTGGTTCACCATCCGGAAAAAACTCCCACTCTTCAGCAATTGCTCCAACCCTGTACCAACACTCGGGACCTCCAATCCATGAATACATCCCTGTTACAAATATCCAAATCCAGCAATGCCACTGGTGACTCCCTTTACTCTAGTTTATCTCTAAAGTTTGGAAGACTATACCACATCCTATCATAACTACTGACAACCAGACTCAATTGAAAACCCTACTCAGGAACTTTCTGAATAATAAATGGTTTTGCCCATGCATTAGTCCTGACCAAATCTTCTTCCTATACTTGCTGTATTTACCAAATCCACCTATCTTCAGATTCTTCCTAGCTCTTCCCTTGTGCAATCTGCACTATCACTTTACAGAATAAGTCCACTGGTAAACCTACAAACTAAACTGGAGTCTATATGTAATCCAATGCACATTTCAGTTATTGATTGTAATTATATAATAATGTTTAACCTCCTGTTTATTACTCTTCTGTATCATATATTATGTATTTTGATGTCATATTTTACTAAGTGTGATTCAATGCAAATGTTTTCTGTATGTTTGTAATTTTTTCTTATGTCTATAGTTTTTTTTTTTTGTAATTACCTATGGAGCTTTTCTCCCTGGGCCTCCATCGAAAATGGACTCTGTCTCAGTTGGACACTAATAAATATTTGTTTAACTTGTACATTATCAATCTATCTTTCTTATGCATACATCACTTTTGTATACATTTGCTTATAATGTTTGCTTTTTTATGTTGTCGATTTTTTATTTTTATCTCCTAATAGCTCAGTTCGATGTAATTCTTCAAAACTGAAATAACAGATATTGCAAAAAAAAAAAATAGATTGTGTTGTGTTCCCCCTCAGTGGACATAGTTGCTTACTGCACTATCTAGGTTTTAAACTCAGGTGAGTAGGCTGGGACTGGTGATAATTAGGTTTTGCATAGTGAGTCAGAGCTCAGCCCATACCTTAATACAGAAATGCCCATGAAAGAAAATAGTTTATTGGGTATCTTATTCTTTTTCTAATTTGTCTGGGATATTTTTTCATGGCCTGCTAAAACTGCTGTCTCATAAACATCCAATTGTTTCTGCATGCATGTACATATATGTTTATTCTGTCTGTTAACTGGACTGATAGACTGATATACTGATACAAATTGACTCTTTTCAGCTGTGACCTGGGTCATTTGGCACAGTTCATAGGTTCACAGGTGTGTACTAGCATAACGGCCCTGGAGCCTTTACAAGCCTAGCCTATAGAAGTGGCATGGCATCAAACCGCCGTTAGTTCCCGGTTCCTCTATCAAGCAGAGCCACTTGAGTGATCCCCGAGGTGAACTTTCTATTTCCCATCCACTTATCAAGATTTCTTTTGGAAAGGGCCAGTGAGGTGCTCTGCTTGACATGTGTGTGAAGTCTATTCCAGAGCATGGGCAGTCTCTGGATTATGAACCTGTCTCTCCAGCATGTTCTGTTGATTGTGGTAATGAGATTGAGGTCCCTGGATCATGTGGTGTGGAGGAATTGGGATTTCGTTAGGTGTAACATTTCTAACAGGGCTGGGTCAGACATGGCTTTGTAAGTCAAGCAGAGATTGCCTCTTAATAGACGATATGAGACAGAGAAAAGCTGGAGTTTTTTTGAGTCTGTCCATGTAGGGCATGTGTTTAAGGCCTAGGATCCTCTTTGTGAGGTACTTTTGTGGCCTTTCCAGCTGTTGCAGGTGTTTAGTGAGGTACATGCCAAATGGGGCATTCTACTCGATGATTGGTCTAATGATGGAAGAGTAGAGAGAGATGATACAGTTTATACAGAATATAGAAATTAATATATAGTAATAAAGTCATAATATAAAAAGTATGACAGAAGCATGTCACATAGAACAGAAGGTAGTTAACAGAGCAATTAGTCCTTTAAAGGTGAGTTCAGAAGTTAGATTTTACCTTAAAGTGTATAATCATCCATAAGTTCCTTGGGTAACTTCATTCACATGTTCATTTACTTTACATATATGTAAAAAAATATAATTGCTGTAGCAGTGTGACAAGTCAGCAAAACATATAGTAAAGCAATAATTCAAATACAGTTACATACTGATATTTACAATTTCTGTTTATTATCACAAGCAAACATAAGTATTCATATTTGATAACTAACCCTTGATAAAGACAATCAGACTAAGAATATGAAAGGATGTTTGCAAAGGGGGAGATAAGGGGCAGACAGTTAAGATCTAAGGGTTAACAGGGTGCAGAAGAGAGAGGGAGGAAAGTATAAGTAACCAGCGAATAATGGTTTATAGATATGTTGTGATGGAAATATTAAGCAAGCAATAATGCCCAAATGGGTGTGTGCTATTGTGAAAATAACATACACCCAGGGGTGTTCTGAGGCCTGACACCACACACAGAGGGTCTCTACAACCTTAGAAGGGCATTATTCCACAATTATACACATCCTGGAGGGCATTAATGTACTTAGAGAATGGCCTATATCCTAAACTATTTTGAAATTTTTAATACTATATATTTTTGATGCAACATATTTCCTCCAACTAATAATTCAAACTTGATTTATAGGTTCATAGGTATATACTAGGCTAACAACCACCAGGGCCTTCATAAGCCTAGCCATGCAGCCCAACTCAGTTGCATCCCTATGTATCATGGGTGTTTATTAATAGGGGTTATGTTAGTTAGGAAATATCTAGAGGTTATGTTGGGAGGGTATGCCAGTTTGGGCATTACTCTCTGCCTCTATTAGGGATATGGGGCCAGACCCAGGGTGAATTTCCAATTTGCTATCCTTTGGTCAAGGTTACATTTAAACAGGGTTAGGAATGGACTCTGCTTCACATGGATGAGAAGCCTGTTCTAGAGCTTGGAGATCCTCTAAGATGCATATCTGTAGTTCCAGCATGTCTTATTTATGTCCTGGATCTAATGATTCTCATGCGGTTCATTTTGTAGCTATGGAAAAGGTCCATCAGAGTTGCATCTGGGGATGCTTTGTATGCCAAGCAAAGCTCACTTCTCAGTAACCTGTAGGAGGTGTTTATACCCTTGATTCTCTTGGTAAGGAATTTTTGTGGATGCTCCAACTGTTGCATATGTCTGGTCAGGCACATTCCAAAGGGGGCATTATACACAATGATGGGTCTGATAAGGGCCAAATAAAGTGGCATTGTGACTTCTTTTGACCTGGATGCCATGCCTTACTTATAAGTTGGGTGACATAGAATTGTTTTCTTACTACATGTCATTTTTTGTTGGAGGAAGTATTTTACATCCAAAATATAAGTTATGTAAGTATTTAATATCTGTACACATACACATACATACACACACACACACACACACACACACACACACACACACACACACACACACACACACACACACACACACACACACATTAGGAAGTGTATACAAACTCACACACATATGTTTTATAGTTCTTAAGGTTTATTGAATCCATACTGGTGGGCAGCCTAAGCTGATAGACTTCCTGTTGCAGTCAATGGTACCATCTGTAT
Organism: Protopterus annectens; assembly: GCF_019279795.1. Taxonomy (NCBI): domain Eukaryota; kingdom Metazoa; phylum Chordata; order Ceratodontiformes; family Protopteridae; genus Protopterus; species Protopterus annectens. Next base: position 1,901,094,365 of record NC_056737.1, read on the forward strand.
TTCTCTCTGTCTCACTCGCTCTCACTTATGCAGTCAAGGACACATGCAAAGATACACACACGTACATACAAATATACACACACACACTCACACTTTTTTATTTTATTTAGGTTTCCTTTTTATTTTAAGTTCACTACACAGCTAAGTGCTGTTTAGTAATCATAAAAAATGGCAGCCATTTGCTTATTAACTCTCTCTGATTCACCACAGCAGCATAATATAATGCTGTGAAGCAGCAGACTAATTTTATAGCAGGCATTATCTTTTCATTAACACCCTTCTGAAAAATGTTCATTCTCCAATCAGGGTTTAATATATAGTTTGTCCATTCTTAAAGAGTTCATGAAGCAGGCACAATATGAGCATTCTGATAGAAACTGTAACAGCTGATTTCTAAAGGACGAGAAGAATATGGCTTTTTTGGTTCAGATGCAAGAAAGACACTTGTGACTGGGCCACATAAGGGGAAAGCTTTATCACACATTTTATATTGTTTTATTGCACTGTAAGCTTGCAACTACCTTTCTAGATCTGAAATCATGTTGAGCACTTTCATGGCAAGTGCAACTGCCAGCTGATGACACTACATGAGTTATAGTAGTATAAAGGTTGTAACTTTTAAAACAAAAACATCCCTTTTTACAGTAGGCAGCAAGAATAATCCTGCTTAAAATAATGCAGTAGTACTAATGTTTTGGTATCATAAAGATACTAATTTTTAAGCACCCCTGGGAACTAGCTGATTAGTTCATACTCACTTGGAGATTTATGGTCTCCTCACCAAATGCATTCCTGAAGTCAGCAGAAAGAAGTCATAATATCCTACAGAGAGTGATTAGTTGAATATTTATCTTTCCCCTTAAATTGTTGGTATGATTCTGGAAGGTGAACTGAGAGTCAGATGCCCATTTATTTGAAGTGAAGCATATGGTAGATTTTTACACACATTTTGACTAGTCATATAACAAGTTTTGTCTACTGTCCGAAGTAGGCGACTGTTGTAACAACTATTTATTTTATTTACTTTCACAACAACAGATGTTCATGTGATCCGGAGCACACAGTCAAATAGGTCTTATTACTGAATATCTTTAGTGTCTCACATGTAGCTTTCTTAGTGATGCCCATAAGCTGCATTCACATGCAGTTTAAAAGTGGGAAGGTGTTCCGAAAAAGAGTTAATGATAAAAGAGAATACAGACCCAGGTCTGAGGAACAAAGGGATGAAGTTTAGACTATGACACGTGTGACCTATGATCAGTTAGTGATCCAAGTATCAGAAAAGCTGGCCAAGGAAGGTGTGGTCAGCAGCTGATGTCAGCTTGTGAAGTGGAAGGCAGCCTGACTAGTTTTGCTGCTGATTCCAAGTAGAGACAGTTCTAGAAGCAGTCAGCACTACAGGTTAAAATATGCATGCCCATGAAGTGGCCCATTCATTTACTGTAATCAGGAGTCAACAAATACCCCCCCCCAAAAAAAAGCATGCATGATCATTGGATTGTTTTTGTTGGGTCCACATACACTTCATTCTACGACAAGGTGGTCAGGAGCTAGGGACTCTACTAACTGCAACACACTCTGTATGGTAGGCTAATATCCCTTCTCACCTTCTTTTGCTCCAGTAACATCTTATTGCTGATGTTTCTTGGATACTGATTTTTCCTTCCCAACACTAAATTGTAGGGCCTTTCATGGTCTTTCTTTCCAGCCTCACCTCAATTTCAATGGCTACCTCATTATACTATATTGCTGCTTTTCTGACTAGGACTCCTCCCCTCCTCTCCTTGGTACTCTCCCAGACAAATTCTTTCACTACTACCCAGTATACCAAATAACTGGTAATTTTAATGTTTACAGTAGAATTATTTGTCATTTAGTTTGCATTCTTGCGTGTTGTCCTGCCATTTTAGATACTATCAAAGTCTTACCGCACACTTTTCCACAACATTTTAAAGCCTGTTTATTTGCTTTCTTGTTTGTCATTTTGTCACCCCAGGCTGTACTTGTAAAATTGATGGTGTATGCCTCTATTTCACAAATGTTGTAATTACTGTAAACAGAATGTGGCTGAAAATGGGCCTTGGCAGTCTTGTATTCTTACATGCACAAAATCAAATAAATGGTGCAGTGTCCTACCCCCAGGCAGATATTCTCCATGTTATGTGGTTCTGCAGATACTCACATAGCATCTGGTGCTCTCTCAAGGTGTGATTAGACAAAATGGGTTACCACAAATCATCCCTTTTTTGGGAAATACCGATACTTCACATCACTGACCTCAAACTCTCAAACTTGAGATTGCATGTCTTAATTATACTTTGTTTATTTGTTAAACTTTACATAACTAAAAATTGGCTTGATCGCACTAAGCTGTCTTGGAAAGGTTTCAGAACCATGGTGATTAACTATATAACCTCTCAAAAGCTTATAATAAGAAGTTGAAATAAATGAGTTTACTTCAAGAAATTCTGGAATATCCTCTTCGATCATATTTTTTTAGGTAGCTGATGGAAGGGAATACTAAACTATTGGTGGCATGTTTTTTTTTTCTGTTTTTTTAGGTCCAAGGATCTTTTTGCAGGTCCTTCTTTGGTTCTTTCCTTTTTCAATCTTTCTTTCATTACAAAAGCAGTGTGAAGTGTCTTCTGTTATGAACGCTTACTCATACATGCTCAGTTTTATTTTTCTTTTCTTTTTTCTCTCTTCTTCTTTCTCAATAATTTCAAGCAGCACTGCTGTATATTTTGTATATAGTTAGTAGTTTTAGAGCTTTATTTTTATTTTTTGTTATTGATATTCCTTCACTTATAATTGTTCAGTTCAAACCTGCAAATGTATGTCATCTGTATGTATTGCAGAAAATAATAAAATTTCTATTGACAAAAAAAATAAATGGTGCAGTGTATTTGCATTAGGTGGTTGCTTCAAAGTAACAGACTGTGTTGTGCTGCCACTCAGTGTTCATAGTCGCTTACTGCACTACCTAAAATTTAAACTCAGAGGAGAGTAGGCTGTGGCTGGAGATAGTCAAAAATTATGTTTTACATTTCCACTGCTAAGTGCAACTAACAGCTGATGGCTTTACATTAAATGTAGTAATTTAAAAGTTGTAACTTTTAAAAGAAAGTCAGCCCTTTCTTTAGTAGGCAGTAAGTTAATACTGCTTAAAATAATACATTGATGCTAATGTTTAGTTATCATGAAGATAAATATACACATTTTATTTATAAGCACCTCCTCCATGGTGGACCAGCAGGTGCAGTCCATACCACTTAGAGATCCATGGTCTCCTTAACCAACTGCATTCTTAGCATTAGGAGAAAGAAGTTATAATGTTCTACAGATGAAAAAACTGTGGCAAAAGAGAGTAAATTCCCATGAGTGGAGGAGCTCCCTGGTCAGCCTCAGTAAGAAGCTGAGATCCCTTATAAGATCCTCCAAAACTAGCTATGAAAACAAAATCACCACTAATTCTAAGGACAACCACAAAGCATTCTATAGCTATGACAAGAATCTCAATGGCAACACCCAGATCTGCTCTGAGTTACAGCACAACGGCACGAAAATTACAGAACCAACTGATATTGCCAACATCCTGGCAGATAGGTTCAGTGCTAACTTTACCCCCCCACCCCCTAAAGGGCCCATATCTATACAGGAAGAATGTAGAGTCCCTGTAATCACAACTACGCAGGTAAAAGCTGCACTCTCTAAAGCCAAAAACACAGCATCCATGGGACCGGACAACATCCCATGCTGCGTTTTATACGAACTTCAGAACGAACTGGCTCCCCACCTAAGCACCATGTTCAATAATAGCCTTGCAACAGGATTTGTGCCCACTGAATAGCACACAGCAACAGTTATCCCACTCCACAAAGGGGGAGCCACCACTGATCCCAGGAACTATCTACCTATTAGCCTGACGAGCCTGGTCTGCAAGGCCATGGAATGTATCTTCATGGAACTCATAAACAAAGACAGTGATAACCCCCAAACTCTGGATCCCACCCAGTTTAGGTTTGTGAAAGGTAGATCATGCCTCCTGAACCTGATCGACTTCTTTGAGGCAGTCACCAAAGCCATAGATGAGAGTAAGGTGGTTCACACAGCCTATCCTGACTTCGCCAAGGCTTTCAACACCATTCCCCATTCTGGAATTATAGCTAAACTCACTAAACTAGGTATAAATCCCTATGTCACAAGATGGGTTGCCAACTGGCTCACTGACAGAACCCACACTGTAAAAGTTGCAGACTCCAAATCTGACTTCAAACCAGTGACAAGTGGAGTACCACAAGGTTCAGTCCTGGGACCTCTCCTGTTTGGTATCTACTTCTCTGAAGTACAGGCTAACACAGAAGGCCTCTGGTTAATGAAGTTCGCAGATGACTGCAAACTAGGGGCTATAGTAAAGTCCCCAAAAGATGTGGACATCCTAAAGAAGGGCCTCGTTGAGACAGATGCCTGGTGTCAGAGCCATGGCCTCAAGCTCAATGCCAAAAATTGCAGTGTCATCCCCTTTGGTAAAAACTCTGTACCCAAGAACTACCACATAGGCAGCAGTCTACTTAACACCAAATGTGTGAAAAGAGACCTTGGGACCCAGGTGGAGAGAAGTCTCTCCTTTGATAGTCACATCGCCACAGTAGTCAGGAAGTCCTTCTACTTGGCACACCTCATCATAAAAGGGTTCTCATCCAGGAAAAAAAGAGGTCATTGTTCCCCTCTACTCGACACTCATTAGCCGCATTATAGAGTACAACACCAATTTTGCAATGTACCTCATAAGACATCTGCAGCAACTGCAAAGGCCACAGAACTACATCACAAAGAGGATTACTGACCTCAAACAAATGCCCTACACTGACTGTCTCAAAAAACTCCAACTTTACTCCATAGCATATTGCCTACTCCGAGGTGATCTCTGCCAAACATATAAAGCTATGTCAAACCCACAGCTGTTGGACATGCTACACCAAAAGAAATCCCAATCCCTCCGAGCTAGAAGCCCTAGGGACCTAAACCTTGTCACCACAATAAACAGGACATGCTGGAGGGATAGATTCCTGTCCCAGAGACTTCCCATACTCTGGAACAGGCTACCCATCTATGTCAAGCAAAGTTCTTCATTAGCACTCTTCAAGAAAAATCTTGATGAGTGGATGGGAAATAGGAAATACACCCTGGGGATCACTTCTGTGTCTCTGCTCAACAGTGGCACAGGAAAATAACTTTCTTGGGTGGTGTAAGCCAGGGAACCTTGTTGGCTAGGCTTACGTAGGTCCTTGGGCTGATAGCCTAGTACCTACCTATGAGCCTACCTACCTGTGAACAGAGAGGGACTATTTTAATATCTTTCATCTTGATATGTTGACATGATTCTGGAAGGTTAACAAAGAGTCAGGTCAGATGCCCTAATATTTGAAGAGAGGCACATGGTAGATTTTAACTAATGATACAAAAACTTTTGCCTTCCATCCCACATCTGTGACCTATTCCAAATTACAGCTATTTATTTTATTTACTCAAATAATGACAGACATTGATGCAATCAAGACCACAGTGTCAAAAAGGTCTTGTTACAGAATGTCTTCAGTATCTCACAAGTAACTTTCTTAGTGATGGCCACAATCAGCATTCACGTGTAGTTTGAGGTTTGGAAGGTGGTCAGGAAAATAGTAAATAAGAGAATACAAAGCAAGATCTGAGGCACAAAGGGATGAAGTTCTGACTATGACCTAGATGATGTGGAATCAGTTTGTGATCCAGGTGTTAGAAGAGCTGGCCAGTGAAGGTAGGAGTCATCAGCCAATACCAGCTAGCGTATCTGAAGACAGACTGAAAAGCTGTGCTGCTGTTGGCAGGGCAACAGTAGGCAGCATTACAGGCTAAAAATTGTATGTCCATCAAGTAGCACATTCATCTACTATAACCAGGACTCAGCACATGCAAAAGAAATGTACATGGTCACTGGATTGTTTTTGTTTGGTTCACATGCACTTTGAGCTGTGATGAGGGAATAAAAATCAGCTAGCAGCTGTTATCATTAGCTCTATTACTCCGCCTTGTATCCCAGCCCCAGAAAAAAGGTGGGAGATGTATAGACCAGTAGACAAAAGATAAAATGTGATGGTCAACAGACAAAAAAGAGAAAAATCACCCAGGGGGAAAAAAAAAAAACAAGCACTAGTAGAGACCTTGGAGGCGATTTTCTAGCAAAAGCATAGCATTTGCCAACTTTGACAATCATGGCTCTATTAGTGTCACAGCTTGAAAACCACTAGCACGTTTTGCCAGATATTTCACCAGTAAAAATAGTCTGCAAGTAAGAAGTCAAGCAAATCCAAACTTTTGGTAAAGTCAAAAAATGATGCTTAAGTAATTTGGGAGTTATGTACACCTTCAAGAATGTGATCAGTGACTAACAAAATGTCAGTCATAATAGAATTGTAATGTAGCAAAAATGTATTCCAGACATTCTGCTTTTTAACCATTGAACTATTTTTTTTTTTTTTATTACAGGATCATTAGCACTAGCTTTCCCACATTTTACAGGCTGATCCCAATATTAGTATATTCTTCATTCAGTGATCTATTGCCTCCTACCAGTAGCAGCCTGTGCATATTCAGCAACTCCTCCTAAGCTGGTACCAAACCTTGCAAGACAATTCGCTGCTACTCCTGAAAGCTTACTTCTAGCATTATACAAATCTGAGAGCCCAGAGATGTCTTTCATATTATCAAAGAATTGTATTTCTAGCCAGAACCACCTTTCATTTTGCAAAATGTCCCTGACTTTGCCTCCTATTTTTAGTGTATTTAATTTCTGGTTATCTGGCAAATTGCTGAGGAATGCAGTCACATAGGTTCATAGGTTCATACTAGGCTATCTGCCCTAGGGCATTTATAAGCCTAGCCAGAGTGTGTGTGGCTTTCACCACCCCTTAGGATGAGAATACTATACCCATTAGTTTGCTGTGCCTCTGTCCAGCAGTGATACAGAGATGATTCCCGGGGTAAACCTACGATCTCCCATCCACTCGTCAAGATTTCTCTTGAACAGAGTCAGTGAGGGGCTCTGCCTCACATGGACTGGGATTCTGTTCCATAGTGTAGGGAGTCTCTGGGTGATGAATCTGTGCCTCCAGCACGTCCTATTTATATCCGTGTTGAGGTTTAAGTCTCTTGCTCTCGTGGCTCTGGTGGATTTGGATTTTTTGAGGTGGAGCATGTCCATTAATTCTGGGTTGGACATGGCCTTGTATGTCAGGCACAGATCACCTCTGAGCAGACGGTATGCGACTGAATAGAGCTGGAGTTTCTTCAGTCGGGCATCGTATGACATATGTTTGAGTCCCTTTATCCTTTTGGTGAGGAACTTTTGGGGTCTTTCCAACTGCTGCAGGTGTCGGGTAAGGTACATTCCGAATGGGCGTTGTACTCAATCATTGGTCTGATAAGTGAAGAGTACAGGGATACAATGACCTCTCCTGATCTGGATGTGAATCCCTTCATGATCAGGTGGGCAATGTAGAAGGTCTTCCTAACCACTTTGGCAATGTGAGTGTCAAAAGAGATGTTACTGTCAACTTGGGTCCCCAGGTCCCTGATAACTTCTTCCGTGTTTAATGGATTACCACCTATGTGGTAATTAGGGGTTACCTTGTTTTTCCCAAAGGGTATGACTATACATTTTTTGGCATTTAGCTTAAGGCCATGACTCTGGCACCAGTTATCCATTTCTATGAGACCTTTCTGGAGGATGTCTGTGTCTGATGGAGTGTCAATTATGGTGCCCAGTTTGCAGTCATCTGCAAATTTTGTCAGCCACAATCCCCCTATGTTTGCCTGCACTTCAGAAAAATAAATGCCGAACAAGAGGGGGCCCAGGACTGAGCCCTGTGGGACACCGCTCGTGACCGGCTTAGAGTCTGACATGGCACCAGCAACTCTAACCCTGTGTGTTCTGTCCTTGAGCCAGTTTGCAACCCATCTTGTGACATATGGGTTTACATCTAAGCTGGTGAGCTTTTCTATGATGCCCGAGTGGGGTATTGTGTCAAATGCTTTTGCTAGGTCAAGGTAGGCTGTGTGAACTGCCTTACCCTCATCAATGGCCTTAGTGACTGTTTCGAAAAAGTCGACCAAGTTCAAGAGGCAGGATCTGCCCTTAACAAAGCCAAATTGGGTAGGATCCAGTGTCTGTAGGTCCCCAATGTCTTTATTTATGAGTTCCATTATGATCCTCTCCATAGCTTTGCAGACAAGGCTCGTCAAGCTTATGGGGCGGTAATTTCCAGGGTCTGTAGAAGCACCGCCTTTGTGGAGTGGGACCACAGTTGCCGTACGCCATTCTTTGGGTACGTATCCCGTAGTAAGGCTAAGATTAAACAGCAGCCTTATGTGTGGGTTTAGTTCCTCATTGAGTTCGTGTAGCACACAGCCGGGGACACCGTCCGGTCCCATTGATGCTGTGTTTTTGCTTTAGAGAGAGCAGCTCTCACCTGGGCATCTGAGATGTTTGGGAGGCTAGACTCTGGTGGGATAGATATTTCTCCTTTGGGGGAGGGAGGGGAGAAATTTGCACTGAACCTGTCTGCCAGTATGTTGGCAATGTCTGTGGGTTCAGTGATTTTTTTTATCATTTTGGACTAATTCTGAGCATATCTGGGAGTTTCCACCCAGGTTTCTAACATAGCTAAAGAAGGCTTTATGATTGTCTTTTGTGTCATTAGCGATTTTTCTCTCAAAGTTGGCCTTGGATGATTTTATGAGTGATCGTAGTTTTTTGCTAGTATTGATCAGAGATGCCTTCCCATTTAGGGATTTTGCTCTGTCATGTAGTAGCTTTCTCCTCTTGTTGTAGAGTTTGTTTATGGCTGGAGTCCACCAGACCGGGCGCCTGCCTTTGGTGGAAAAGGTCTTGATTTTATTAGGGATTGCTTGATCCATACATTCCACTAAATTCACTAAATAATGACAGACTTCCTAGCCTTCAGAAACCTGTTATTCTTGCAACTGTTTTTAAATATATATGACTCATATTTAAAATCCAGCTCTGACTGTGAGCCTTTGCTCCTCATTCAATGTTACTCCTGATTCTTGAGCTAAGAGGTTGAGAGATATGCTTCTAGCTATGTAATGTACTGTGTTTTACGTTCTAGGATGCACTTTGGAGAAACTGGGAGAAGTTTGACTTACAGATTTAGGGGACATTTTTTATATACCCTTTCCATCTTGGTCTTTACTTTGTAATGCATTCCACGTATTTGATTTTTGTTTCACTTAGTTATGCTTTATCCATGTGATTTCCCATACTCATATGTCTGTCTTCTGCCCTGCTGTGCCAATTAGGTGCATCTGCATTTATTTTTAAACTTTTGCATTCTTTCCCTCCCACTATCAGTATCCTGGTTTTCCTTGATCCTGTACTTATTATGCTCTAATGTCTTTTTACCTTTCTTTCCACACCTCCTCTCACAAACAGTCTTCCTAATATAATACATATAATGTGTGCGTGTGTGTGTGGGGGGGGTCTCTCTAGCTTACTCAGGGTTACCTTGCTTTTTTGTCTCCTGGGGTAATGTATCCCAGGTTTCTCCACTTATTCTGTAGGGTCCTAGGGATGGGTTACATCAGGCAATAGTAACTTTCAGGGAGACTACATTCTCCTGGGGAGCTATTTCCACCTTTTCTTGTATAATAACTTTAGGGGTTATGGTATCCTACTACTTGTTTCAGATATAGTGGACTCTTGGGGCTCTGTCATGGATGAACTGTGTAACAAGATGTAGCGTCCTTCCTTGAATGGGAGCTCTGACCTTCTTGTAGTGACCTTGTAAGGAACTGCATCCTATTGCTGTCATCAGAAAGGACTCCAGGGATGGGCAAAGGTGAATTGCCTAACAGGATGTAATATCCTTCTGGGGGACTATATCCTTCAAGGGTGTTGTGTCCTTCCCTATCCTGACCTTCCGAGGTACTCTAGCTTGCATTTCTCCTAACATCTAGTAGGGATCTTGGATGAATCATATAGAAGGCTGTACTTTTTAATGTTTTGTTGATAATGATAGACCCAGTATGACTATGGCCTGTTTTCAAAGGAGATCAAATGTAGTGTTCATCCTGACCTTTTTGATAAGTACTGCATTATTTTTTCCATCCATCAAAATTATCATTAGCTCCGGCATGGTTTACTATTTCATCTGAAGGACAGCACACTCAGGAGTGCAGCACCCTGGTGTGTTATACTGCAGTGTTAGCGATGAACAAATAAATCTAAGCATGGCATGGGAGCAGAAACCACAGCCTGTTGGTCTTTGATCATTGGGCATATGTACTGCCTATTGAACCGCTGACAAATGATATTAATGACCTTCTGAAAAACTGCATTATTCTGGGGAGTGGTGTCCTTCTCTGTAGTGATATTCAGGGGTACTATATTCTACAACTGGCCTCTTAAGCTCTGGGCAGATACAAGACAACTGCTCTCTCTAAGCTTTGCACATTGTATGGCCACCCCAGCCCTAAGAATACTCCCACAGACACTGGATGTGTACCTTTGTATATACAACAGCAGAAACTGTTACTCTTCCATGTGTTTTGAAGTGCTAATTGTTTACAGTGTGAAAAGCACTTATTATATGTAGTTGTGAACATTATTGTTACAGTAGCTACCATCTCATTATTAAGTGCAAACTTCTTAATGGCAGATTCTGCAACCAGAATAAGGGTGAGGAGCATATTAAAGGTAAAGTATATACTGACACCTAGTGTTACACTGCCTCAGCATCACTGGTGAAGTGAATTAGAGGCTGGTGATGCTGTATTGCTGTTGGAATTTATACTTCTCTTCTATCTGTCTCTTTCCATGGCTCTTTTATGTACCTGCATTTAATTATTTAATACACACTTACCCAGATTGTTTTACATACACACACCCACATCTAAACATGTACATGCCCCCCCACACATATGCATATACATGTACCCTTTCCACACACAAACACACACCATATGCTGCTTTCGTTTGCCAGTGCAACAGAACCCCCCCCCCCCCACAGCTCAGAATTGGATATAGTGTATAGCTGGGTTGATGAAGTGATGACATCTGGTCAACAGCTATGGGCCATGACAATCACGCAGTGACAACTAAGTCACACATATTAAACAAGATGCATGCAGTGTTTCTCAAGTTGTCTTCATTTGTCAGCATTTGTTTTTTATGTAGCCTTCTACAGCCACACATAGTATAACCAATGTTACTCTCTCTTTGGTGCATTTCCCACATGCAGTCATTGATACACTATACTTATGAAAATGGGCTGTCCTGACTTGTTTCTCTTTCTCCAAGAGACTCTTGCATATATTTTTAAGTTCTGTAACATACCCATACACCATAATTGTTTGTATTTCTGATTTTTAATGCAGTGCTCAAAAGAATACATAATGAAACACTTTGGACCCTTGTGTAGGATGCAGTGGTCATTTGTCAGTAGTGACACTGCGCTGGGAAAGAGAGGCCTGATTTGACATCTGCCAGTACAGGAACCTTCTTTGCAGAGCTGTCCTTTCCATTTTGTGTAAAAGTAAATGTGATTTAAATTAAAACAATCACAATTTTAGGATAATCACAAGAAAATAGACTACGATTTAGGCATTTGCTTTAATCTTACAATCTCCTTTGCTGCCCTGAATATTGAAAAAAATGTATTATCTGGACAACGTTTAGTCCAGACACAAGAGCTTTATTACCAGTATCCAAGAGAGTTGTTACCTTGCATGCAGGACTGTGTAGTGCATTGGCTCTTTAAGAGGTAATGTGAGCTAATACAGATTGATTAATTAATTGATTTGCTTGTTTATTTATTTTATTAACCTGATAGGTGAACTTCACTTACAACCTTTTCCAGCTACCCCCCCTGTCCATAGATACATGTTGAGTATGCATGCTGCTGCTAGGTAATATTTAGTTATAGTTACACAAGAAAAGTATACAGTGTCTTAGCATGCGTATTTAAATTCTGTTAAGTATCATTTGTCACTTTTGCATATAGCTGCATAAAGATAGGTTTGAATAGCAACTGGAGATTTAGATGTTGAAAATGTGAGGTAGAGCAGAATAGTTATAATCAGTTATGTTAGATTAAGTGAGATACTGGATTCAGAGCATTATGAAAAATAAATTGCATACTACAAACTGACAGTTTGCACATTTAATGATGTCATGCAGTGTTGGAGTCTGATTCAGGAACTACATTCTGCAGATGTACAATGGCTTGAGGTGTGTGGTTCACAGTGTATTCATATGATCATAGAAAGAAATGCAAATATAGCTGGAGAACCAAATGAGTATGCAAATAAACAAACTGAGACGAGAGTCACAATAAATAGTCTTATGTATGCTGGCCTAGATACTTACTTTAATGACTCTGCAGTGAAATGTGAAACATAGTTGCTATTCATGTAAGTAGCATGGAAAATAGTTTAAAAAATGTTAAAAGTAAGGTTGAATATGTTCAGCAGCATTTTCTTGGGATTGCGGATGGTGGTTCTGGCAGAACTGTGCTTCATGGTACCCCTTGGCAGTAACAGTGGTTCAGGCAGAGCCTGATCTTTCGCTGTTTGAAGGACCAGTAGATCATCATCCAGTCTGAGGTAGACTGTAATATTAAAAGGAGCCTGGTAGACCTGTATCATTCACATGCTAAATCTAGGAGAGTGACTTGCGTTCCCATCACTTTGGAGACCAAGGTATGTGTAACACTGACTGTTTTAGCTACAGGTACCTTTTGGCATCAGTCCAGGAAAATGGCATGTGTATTGTAGGCTTCTGCCTCCTGAATACTTAACAAACTCTTTGATCTAATGCCTGTGCATGTGGAAGAACATATCTGGTTACCTGGAACTACAGGGATGTGGACCACCACTATGCATGACATATTTAACAATGCATGCTTTCCTGAGGAACTGGGTACCATACATTGTACCCATATCAAAATAAAGGCACCAAATGGACATCAAAGGCCACCATTCATTGAAGTGACAGGTATTATGAAATGCAAACAGGATTAACTCCAATAGCTGTGTGCAGCACTCTGGGGTATACATGATTCCAACATTTAGCATATCTTCATGTCTGACAGGTATCGCTGCTTCCATGGAAGTGATTTTGGACAGGGCCATCTGATTTGCGTGTACAGGCTCAGTATGAAAACATAAACAACTAGGATGTACTAATAAAGTTTGTGTCCACTAATCCACCCCCACCCCACCAAAAAATAGTGTGTTGTAGGTGATACTGGTTATCCCCCTGGAGCCCTGTTTTTTCAGCCTTATCCACCAGCCTCCATCTGTTGCAGAAATGCCATATAATGCCATGCATGCCAATACATGGACTATTAGTAATTGTGTCTTCAGTTTGCTCAAGACACATTTCTGGTGTCTTGACATACTCGGTGTTGCACTACAGTACTTTCTGATACTGCCAATGTTTCATAACATGATCGTACATAACCAAGGTGACCAGCCCCATGTGGCAGGTCTGCCAACTGGGACAGACAGAACAACCCCATGACATGTCTGTATTAGGCCCCATCCACACACAGCACAGCCTTGTGACATGTCTGCTCAGAGCTCGTCCCAAACAATGCAGCTCTAAAACATGTCTGTGTCAGGACCTGTTCCACACTGCACATAAGTATGACATGTCTGCTGAGAACCTGCCCCCACAGTGAAAGCCTGTGACATTTGTGTGTTGGGACTTGTCCTACACAGCACAATTTCATGACATGGCTGCATCAAGACCTGTCCAATGCAGTGCATTCCTTGATGTGTCATCACCACTGACACAGCATAGCAGGAGAAGAGCCGAACTGGATAGTGATGGTGCAGATGACATTGCCTGTGCAGCAATCCCCAAGCAGAGAGAGAGAGATGAGCACAGTATACAGCAGGGCTGATGAAATGGTGACAACTACGCAACAGCTATCAGCCATGGCAATCAGGCAGTGATATCTAATACACAGTGTGAACAGACCATGCACTAATCAGCATAGCTTGATTCACATATACTTGGACAACAAGAAGAGCACTAAAAGCATTGTGTTTAACATTTGTGACATCAGCACATGGTCTGTTTACACTGTATATTAGATATCACAGCAATACAACATAGAATGGTGGGTATTATGAGTCACATATATCATTATTTGTGCAGGCAGGTAGGAGACACAATGCCAGAAGACTATCAATGCTTACCAGCTGGGACATAAGGCACACAGGTGGAACATATCACAGGGGATGAGAGTGGGAGCCACATTGGGAACACCAATAATGACCGGGTCTAATACCACCTGAGATGGGGATAGGAAAGTAATGGGTGACCTTCACCTGGATGCAGGTGCTGTTTGGTGGTGAGGGGTGAGAGTGTCTAAGATCCCTTGTTACTTGATGATGTACCACGGAGTGACCTGGGAATGGACCCAAGCCTATAGCCCTACCTTTTGGTGCAGGGTCTCTGACATTTTTTTTGGCTGAAATGTACTGCATACACCCTGTGAAGGCCATGGAATGCATATGACAGTGACAACTGTATGTGCCTCAGGGCAGACAGTTTCTCATGATGGCAGAGATCCACATTCTCACATGTCTGATAAAAGCAGAACTCCAAATTCATAATGAGTTCCTAATGGTGCTAAACAGCATTGTCTGGAAAGCCATGCAACTCATTTACAAGCTACAGTGTGTGCCAGCATATGATCCTTGTTGATTCATACCCAGTGCTACCTGCATCTTATGTGTTACATAGAAGCAGGGATAGCATCTTTCTTGTGTGCCCGTGTTGCTGGTCTATGGTAGGCATGCCCACATGAGAAGCACTGCACATGGTGAATCTCCCTGTTCTAACACGTGGTAACCACATACAATGAGAGCAACTACAGGAGATATCACTCCTTCTGAAGATGCTGGCCACTCCCCCCCTGTACAGCCACAGACTCCATAATATTTGCAGCTGTTTCTTCACCCTCTCTGGAGGTTCCCTTTTACACAGGAGAGGTACAGACAGAGTTATTGTGTCCCTAGACTGCATCTCCTGACTATCCTCTGTCTCCATCCATGCTTTGTTCAACTCCAGTATCTTGCCCATCACAGCTGACACCCCTGAATGCAAACATACAGAACATCATAGTGAACCCAGTTAGATAAGCCACTTATGTCTCAATGTGGAATACAATGCATGGGAGGTCATGCATGAAATGAAGTTGTTCACAATCCTACCTTCAATGACAGAATGACAGTTCTGCACACCTGGGGTTCCTGTGAAGAAAGCTTTGCATTTTGCCAACAGGATCACCCCACTCTCAGTTGTATATGGGCAGTATAGCAAAACCTGTGATAGGTAGTAGTAACCAGTTCCAT
This sequence comes from Protopterus annectens, assembly GCF_019279795.1. Taxonomy (NCBI): domain Eukaryota; kingdom Metazoa; phylum Chordata; order Ceratodontiformes; family Protopteridae; genus Protopterus; species Protopterus annectens. The sequence continues at coordinate 1,901,109,788 of NC_056737.1, forward strand.
CATCCATAAAAACACAAATGGGAACTGGGCCATCCTAACACCTACATGCAGACCACCCCCTTACCAGGAATGGTTCATGATGCATTAGACATCAGAAAATCCTTTGCATCTGTCAGATGGATGGTCACTGTAAGGCCACTCCCCTCTCATTTTGTATTAGTTCTTCCATATATTTTCAAATTTTTGCTATGTCCAATTGATCATATCAGTAAGGCACCAGCAACATTGGTCCATACTTCTACTATAAAGGTTTAAGTGTCTATTGTCAGTAAAGATCACTCAACCTCTATTAATCAAGATAATCTCATTGACAACTTTGGAATTCTGCATACAAGTAGTTAGCAATCTGAAGATTCCGAACATACAGAAGAAAATAAAAAAGGAAAGAAAGGAAGAAGGTCACAACAAATAACAAGGAAGAAAAAGAAACTAATTAATGTCTATAAAAAAGAGAATGCATACTGAAAAGGACATTGCTTTGTTATGTAACACACAGATTACCAGGAATGATAACATTGTTTCTACCAGAAAATCTTCAGTCTACACAAAAAGGCATAATTTTACTAAAAGAGAAGGTAAAAAAGAGGCAAAGGGGCAGATAAAAAGGAAGAAATCAAAACTGAGCGAGGAAGGATCGAAGAACATTACTGTAAGAAAAAAGAGGAGAACGACACAAGTTGACAACGTGGCTCAAGCTGCGGGATGTACAAAGCTGGTTCCTGTTCAGAAGATTGACTTTTCACAAAGTCAACTTCATATAGTTGAGAACATATAACCAAATTTTGGAAATTTCAAATCTTTTTAATGGAGATCATGGAACAATGGGGATCGGGGAATTTACCCTTTTCCTCACTGTAGTGTGATCTCGGAGTCAGTATATATAATATGCAGGGGTTTGGGGTGTGTAGGAGGGCTTGCCCCTCTGCAAAAATGTAAATTGTTGTTGTTTTGTGTCATTCAGTGTTTCATAAAGTTGATCATATGATCTTGACCACATGAAGTTTGACTTTCTGAAAAGTCGATGTTTTGGCATAGAGCCACAAAGCCAGCTGGATGAGAACTGTATGCTTGCAAATGTAATAAGCAAAGAAAACAGTGGGCTTAATAAGACTAATGGTGATGAAGATTATTCTTTTCTAACAATTGATAGAGCAGATATTATTGAGTTAGAAGATGAAGATTCTTCCAATCTAGTCAGAAAAGATATTATTGTAACTGGAGCTTCAGTTATTACAAGGACTGATACTTAACATTTCCAAGAATGTAATGAACATTGAATAATATTATGCTTGCCAGGAGCAAAAATAGAGGATATGAAAAAGGCCTTAGAATGCCTTAATGTAAAAAAGTATCGATCTGTTTTTATTTATGTAGGTTGGTTAGTCAGATGCTTCCAGCCCTCTCAGATGGCATAGCTTGTACAGGTGTTAGGACTTATTTTTCACAAATTGCATATAGAAAGGAGTGTCAGGTCACCATGAATGAAAAGATTTTTGGGGTAAATACCTACATGAAAAAATGTCTGTTTTAAAAAATGGAAATGTGTAGAGCATTAGAGCCTAATTTTGGACACACATGTTTAGACAGGGTGGTGTACACTTGTCAAGATTAAGGAAGTATAGACTTTTTGCAGTAGATATTTCACAATGTCTGACAAACACAAGGCAGGGTTTTTGCCAGGTCTAAAATTTAACAGTTCACAGATTGCAACATTTGATGGATTTCTGATGGTTATCAATGCTAGAAGCATTAATAGTAAAGTGTTTTTTTTTTAATATGCTACAGTTCCATAAGACTGATGTTATTGTTTGTGAAACATGGTTAAAGAATAATGACCGGAAACCATTTCTATCAGAGTATAAATATTTTTACTTTAACAGACATTCAAACAAAAAAATCAGGTGATGGTGTTATGATAGGGATTAAAGATAGTAATAAGACCTATGATTATTGCATGTTCAGTGATAACACCAATACAATAGATTGTGTAATTGTGACAATAAAGACAACCCTGGAACATATAACAATTTTTGGAGTGTATAGACCACAAAAGTCAAGTGCTGATGACCTAGAGGAATTCATACATTTCTTGCATGAAACATTGCCTGCAGACTTAAATTTTCCAGAAATAGACTGCAATAATATTGATTTAACATTAGTAAGGAAATTATTTACAAAGTATGTTCAAGAAAACCAATTGTTTTAGATTGTAAAAAACCTTACTAGGGTTCAGAACATACTAGACATTGTTTGTGTTACTAAAGAAATTACTGTTACTTCATGTCAAGTTTTACCACTGTTGATATGCAGTAATCATGGAGTTATAAAGGTTAATTTCTTGCTAGATAATTTTGCCAAACTGAAATCTAAACAAATGCACAGAAGATTAATTGCAGCTTATATGGAAGCAAAACAGTCATTATGTAAAACAAATTGGAGTAATGCATTCAGTGGAGAAAACTACAGAAGGAATGTGAACAATTTTGAAAGAAAAAACTGTTTTAATGCAAAAAAATAAAAAAATGTCTAACATCAGGATCTAGGCACACAATGTTAGGAGGATATATTTCCATTAGAACAAGATATTTTAAGGTGAGAGACAAAAAATATAAGCAATGGAAAAGAGGCCAAACAACAACTTTGAAAATTAAAATAAACAAATTGGACAGACAAATTAAACATATTGTGAGACAAGATCAAGAAAAAAGTTGAAGAAAATTTATATATATTTTGTATACATGTTGAGCATAATAGAAAAACAGTTTATAGATACATAAGATGTGGTACAAAAAAATCGCATAAATTGATAAAATGTGTGTGTAGATTCTAAAATTTATTCTCAGACACAGTCGATTAGAAATATATTTACAAAATCTTATACAAAGCAGTTTGACTCCACAAAGGGGGTGATAAATTGTGTTAGTGACATCAAGGTAACCTCTGATCTGGAATCAAATTAGATTATATTGAAAATGAACTGCGCAAACTGGATCCTAACAAAGCACAGGAAGGAGACAGAATTGGTAATAATGACCTGAGAAAACTTCAGCAAGAACTTACAGTTCCATTATATCTATTATTTACTAGGTCATATAAATATGGGGAGGTTCCTCAAGATTGGAGACATGTACTTATTAAACCTGTCTTTAAGGGAAAGAAGAGTAAGGCAACCCCAGAGTGGGATAGACCCTTAAGTCTACTTTCATGTTGTGGAAAAATAATGGAGAAGGTATTATTACATACGTTATTATCAGAAATGGATAGGTTAGTACTTGAAATGCTATATCAGCATGCATATGTTGAAAACAGATCTGTTACCACTTGTAACATGATGTTTTATAATAATGTAATAGTTATGAATGAAAAATGCTGCTGCGATGTAATTTAAAATAGATTTAACTTCAGCATTTGATGGTGTCATACAGAAAATGCTGATCAATAAATTAGAATAACTAGGTATTGATGTACTCTTGATAAGATGGATAGCTGCATGGCTTACAGATAGGACATGGCAAGTATCATACAGCAGTTGGACAGGTGCAATTCTTGGTTACAGTCAGGGTGTCCCACAGGGCTTGGTCCTAGTCCCTTACTTGTTTAGATTGTATCTTTTAGACCTACATTTTTCATCTAATGTGTTCTACAGTCTAGATGCAGATGACCTGAAATTGGGTAAACTGATTACATGTGTTATGGATAGGGCATGTCTGCAAAAGAACTTGTCTAAGTTAAACATTTGGGCACAGGAGAATAATATGCTGATAAATGCATCAAAAACTAAACATATGAGATTTGGGAGACATAAATTAAAAGGTGAATATTTAATACAGCACACAGTGATTGAAACTGTAGACTCATTTAAGGACTTGGATATATGGATAGATCCTGCTTTGATTTTTTATAATCATGTCAACCAATTGAATAATGATAGTTATAGAGCTGCAGGTTTTATAAAAAAATGTATAAAGTCTAGGAAATCAGAAATGATTACACCATTGTTTGTTAGTTATATTAGACCCAAACTTGAGTATGAAATAACAATATGGAAACCTTGAAATAATTTGTGCAGTATCTCTTATAGATATATATATGAGGACATCTTATTTAGGTATATAGGGCATTTAGAGACAACTACCTCTGAGAATATTTGGGGTTATCAAGAAGTAGTAGAAAATCGTCAGACAACCTATGTAGAAGATTCTATAGGAATGAAAAGTGTAGTAACTGGTTCTTTGAGACAGTAGCTGATGCATGGAATACACTACCAAATTACAGTAAAGAAAACACTAGTCTAGATATTTTTAAGAACAGCCTGGACACTTATTATGGGAACAACTGTTTTGGTACATTGGCAGGCTACAAGAGCATTATTATCCATGTTTGGAATATTTGTATGTAGGGAAGCAACACAACAAGGACGGAAAAGCTGCATTAACATGCACATTGCCATACCATGTAACATTCATATTGTACTGCTGAGCAGCCTAACAGCCATGAAGAATGCAGCATTAATGTGGTGTGATGGCTGATGTGTAACAAATGAGCAGAAAAGGCTGCTCAGAACCATTGACTACCTGAGGCATACATCTCTAATGAACACTGCAGTGCTACAATATGTTTGTGCAGTGCAGGTGAACAGCAAATGCTTATGAATGTCTCTCTCAGGTTAGTTTTAGTTGGTAAGGGTAGCATAACACAAATATTTGCAAAACATATTTATATAAAATATTTATAATCTAGTAGATGATGAAAATTATGAAATTGGTTAAGTCAGAAGTGAGACATTTGCGATCTAGTACCTGCATCAGATTCAATTTCTGATTAAACAGATGTAGGTAATTAGAAATTTAGGAAGAGTGGTAACTGAAGTTAAATGAAGTATGAATTGTTACAGACTGATGCACAGTTATGGGGGTATGCAAGAATTCAGACAACTACTGTGTTCAGAACTAAGTTTAATAAGTGAAGGGTTAAGATGTGGTACGTTTAACACAGAGTAGAAAGAGTGGAAGGAAAAAATCACAGAGGTAGAGGAACAGAGATGGATGAAAATGAGAGGATGAGAGCTAGAAATTTAAGGACTGATGTGGAGGAATAGTTATGGGAGGGAAGTTTGGGAGCATTAGGTTTGAGCTCTGTTTATAAGATGGGAGGATAGAAGTTTATGTATGGCAGACAGGGATTAATCTAATGGATAATTAGTTTTCAAACAGAACAAGTTAGGCGGGAATCGAAGATATTAGAGTTTTATTTTTTTTTATATATGTTTGTTTTTGTTTACAAACAAGGATGTGTTCTACAAGATCAAAGACTCTTTAAGGTCAATAAGTACATGTCAAGTGAGGAGTCTCTCATCAATATCAGTGTAGATGAAATCTTTTCCAATGTATAGAACAATATTTGCACTGAATGAAGATTTAATGCCGTGCTGAGAGCTGGGGAGGTTGGAGAAGAGGAGTAAAGGACACAAAACTGTTTATTGATTAATTATTTTTTAAATATCTTAGCCAGTACAAGAATCATGGATATTAATTTAGGAGTGATGGATGTGAAACTTAAAAACTCCAGTGATGGTAGCTGGTTTCCATACAGGTGACACTATTCTAATTTAAAGGGAATTGTTAAGGCTGTAAAAGAATGAGAAGGGTATAAAATCTGAATCTAAATTGCCTGTCATTATTTAGTGACTTCAGTCCTCAATAATTTACCTGAATACCACAAGTTTTATGAATAACAAACTAAAAGTATGAGACAAAAATCTGGACATTCTGCAAAAATCTGGACAGTTCAGAGGCATGACAGGTTAGACTTTAATAGCATTTAAAGGTGCTTAACAAAATTACAAATAATGTTAAGCACCTATGTTATATCTTTAACAAACATGAGATTTTCCTGAATAATTGTGGTGCTTTATGCACTATAACTTAATTCTGCAGATTACTCAGTCCCTGTCTCTCATCCACATCTTCTTTACCCTTCAAACCACTTCTTAGTCCTGTCTTCACTAGCACTATCATCCCATCAACGTATATTATCCCTTCTGTATTTTCTAACATGTACAGCAGGTACAGAGAGCCTGTTCTAATTGCTCCTGTCTTTAGATCTATTTCTTTACCACCCTTTAGTAATCCTACTTGAGAGTGTAATCATTTATTTCTTATGTTCCTTAGTATTCCGTTTCTGTACATATATAATGCATAACATGCATTGTATTCAAAACTGATTATTTGTTCTACACAATAAACAAGTGTCTCTGATATAGTTCTATTCACTTCTCTCTACATTATCTCTTCCTTGTATTTAGACATTGCATTTCACAGAATACTATTTACTAACCTATGACACTATAAGTTCACTGATACAGCATGTACCATTGCTTTTGCAAATTTTGTATCAATTACATCTGGCAGACATATGTTTTCAAAGTATTTAGCACTGAGCTGGTCAAGTTTCTCATTAGCCAAATTTGTATTAATTATTCATTGCCTCACATTTGTCTTACTAAGATTATTATGACAGCTTGTGCATTATTGTATGCTTTTCTGAGGACTTCTCTCCCCTTGTGTATGCTCTGAAAATGGGGTCTGACCAGCAGGGTTAACTTGGTCAACAGAATATAAATATAATACATACAACTGGAATCATGTTAATAGATCAACACCACCTCCTCTGCATGCAAATGCTGCAGAAATGTTTTACTGACAGCACTTTCATCGAAACTCAGATTAAAAGCTGGATTAATTAATAGCTACACTAAGGGCAGCTATTGTGTATGTGGTGTGGCTCACCACGCACATAATAGCACATTTTTCGGTATTCCGTAAATGGCTCTACACTTAGTGTAAATCTGCAAAACACAGGCAAATGGCAGAATTTGCTAATGACACCATAAGTAGCCAAATTATATGCTAATTAACTAACCCAGCATGCCCGAACTATTCAGGAAGCTTTAAAGAAAATTGTGTACACTCAGTGTAACCATTTTCCCTGAAATCCAAAACTCTTTGGATTACAGCCACAATTACTCTTAAAAAAAGATGTAAGCAGTTTCTGCTGCAGCCATCACTAACCTGTATGTGCAACAGGCAAGGTGCTACTTCTGCTGCCAGACTCTGGCCAAGAAGAAGCAAGGTGTTTAGACCCATTTCACTTATAATGGACTTCATGAAACAGAAACTATAAAACACTACCAGGTGGAAAGGGAAACACTAGAGGAAATATTCAATGTCTGCCACCCTCACCTAGGGAAATTGTAGAAAACCCATCCCATTTGAAACAAAGGTACATATAGCATTACATATATTAGCTACAGGTACATTTCAGAGACCCACATGGGGATATATTAGGGGTGTCACAGACCTCACCTTCCAGAATATCACTTCAGATTCTAAATGCAATGCTACAACATGCAAGGTAGCATATCTGTTTATCACACACCTCACCGGAGGGAACAAGAACCATGCAGGAATTTTATGCAATAGTCCACTTCTCTGAGGTTTTGGGGGTCATAGCTTGCACTCACATAGAAATAAAAGGCCCACCCAGTGAACAATGAAGGAGGTACAATGACAGAAAAGGATATCACTCTATAAACTGTCAGATTGTCTGTACTTCCCAAGGGATCATGTACAATGTCTATGCAGGTAATCTATGCAGTTTTCATGACTCACACATATAGCACATTTCTGAGCTGTACATAAGGTTTGCTAGGGTTGACTTTCCACAAGGGCATCTAATGGGGGATGCAGGTTAGGTACCGGAACTGTGGCTCATGACACCCATGAGAAATCCACCCCCACCCCCCCCCCCCCCACTGAACAAGGATAAAATGATGCTCATGCTCAAACTTGGAATATTATAGAATGTGTGTATTTGGATTGCTCACATCGAAGTTTCGGTGTCTAAACACCTCAGGAGGTGCCCTGCAGTATGATCTAGCTACCTCTACTGAAATAATTACACTCTGTTCCAAGCTGCACAACATCATTCTCAGAAGACAGCTTCAACAAGGATAATTAGGGGCAGAGCCACAGGTTCCAGTAGTACAAGCAAGGCCAGCAACCTCAACAGATGCAGATAAGGAGATTGAGGGAGAAGCACCAATTGCAGATGCTGCCAGCAGATGTAGGCATGCACAATACACCATGGCTCTGGCTAAGAGGGAAAGGATATCACACACACACACACACACACACACACACACACACACACACACACACACACACACACACACACACTCTGAATACCTAAAAGAAAGAATAACAGCCTTAGCAAATACAGACATTAAACATGATACCTGACAAAAAGCACAACTTTTACTTAACTGTGTAATAGTTGTATTCTGTTAGCATCAGACACAGGCAAGCTCTCAAGGAGACATGTCACATCTGCATTATTATCAAGGTAAGTCCAGAATCTGTACAGAAAAATCAATACAGTTATATAACTGATCACTGTGTTATGCAAATTCTCATATGTGCCTAACCTGATACCTATCCTAGGTGTACAGTAATGTCAGTAATACCTCATGACTGATGTTTGCAATACACAGTTACGGATTTTGCCCACTAATGTGCATCAAGCCTTTCAGCTGGCCACTGTATATAAACCAGTGAGCAGGTCAAGGCTAGCACCATTTGCACAAGTATAACAGTAAGTATGACTTAAACATCTACTTTGACTGCATGAGTAACAACAGTGACACAAATACAGTGAGGGTCAACAATTACACAAGCAATCATGCACAACTGATTATGAACTTTGATTAAAAGCATTTATTCTGCAATACATGTACATTAAAGGAAGATTCTAAGTGAGGAAGCATAACCTATCCAATCTGCATCAGACATATATGCAGCCTAAAGTCACAAAAAAATGTACAAAGGAAAGGGTACAGCCATCATCACTTGCACAGGGTGAGGGAGGCAGGAGGACAGGAGGGCAAGTTTAACACCAAAGTGAGTGTGTGCAAGAAAAACAAAAATCTGATTTGTAGGGCCGGTAGCAACAGTACTGCTTAGATAAGTAGAGTGAATGAGCTGGTATAGGCAAATATCAGTTGAATGTGTGTGTGTGCATGAACACATTCAAGCATTATGCTAGCACTATGTCAGGCCATCTCAGATAGGTGTAAGCTGTGCATGGTTAACTAGTCGGTTCTGTGTCAGTAAGTGAGGAAGCATAACCTATCCAACCTGCATCAGACATATATGCAACCCAAAGTCACAAAGAAATGTGGAAAGGGAATGGCACTGTCCTCATCACTTGCACAGGGTGGGTAGCGGGCACAGAAGTACAAGTCTGACTGCATAGAAATGAATGCATGCAAGTAAAACAAAAATTGTATTCCTTAAGTATCCAATTTCCAGAGCCAGTAACAAGATATGTGTATCAGTCAACAGTACTGTTTAAATAAGTAGAGTACATGTATTTGTTGAATGTGTGTGTGTCTATATGAACACAATCAAGCACTGTGCTAATATTATGTTCTGGCATCTCAGACAGATGTGAGCCGTGCATGGTACACCAGTCAGTTCTGTGTAGTCGCTCCAACCACAAAATCTACTGCTAGGAGTTGCATTGCTAGTTCCATGGTCCTGGCTAGAATTTGGGATGCAATCTGACCATGACTGATGTCTGCTGGATGAGCTGTCATCATGACTACTCCTAGAACCATGAACACATGGTCTACCATGTCTGGGTGTGGTCAGAGCAATCACTGACAGAGCAGTGGAAGAATTGCCACTATGGAGCGGGATCTTGCACAGACACATCAGCTAACACCTGGTGATGCAGTGGCTCTCTGCCCACATGAATGCTGACATTCACAAAGCAGATATTCTATTATAGACAATGCCTGATTCAGTGTATCACCTATCCTGTCCAAGAAGTTACCCACATGGATCAGGCAGTCCAGCATATCAGAATGCACAATGTTTAGTGCTTGTACTATCGCTTCTGATGCCCTTGTGGAATGTGGCTGTGCCTCTAAGATGGCTCTACATGTACATCATATGGCACCTACTAACATACCAACATCACGAGTAGGGGGGACAGCAGACCTCCTCCAAGCACCTCTCACAACCCACCTGTGTGGCACGCCACCCTCATGATGGCTGCAGGAAGAATCAACCAGTTCTGCAACTGGAGTAACCACACTTCCTAATCAACTGTGTCACCTTTAAGCTATCTTATGTCTGAGGACTGTATGTCATGCGTATGCGTACGCATACTGACTATGTCCAAAATAGGATCAGGAGCTACTGGAGGAACATCAGTGTCAGAATGACCCTCTGCACCTCAGACTGTGCCTCTTCATTGCTGTGAACTTAATCAAAGGCTTCCAAAACTATGCCATCAGGAGGCAGGAGTTCTACAGTGCCACTATCTTGATCTCATATGATAACAAGTAAGCAACCAAAAAAGAGAAAGAGAGACAGAGGGAGAATAAACAACAATCAAAGTTATGTCATGTGAAATATATATTATGACTTAAAAGATGCTAATGCAATCAAATCAAATAATTTTGAGTTACACATGCATATATCTTTTGTATATTACTAACAATACAGAAGGTTTGCTTACCATGTGCAGGTGGTCGTACAATGGCAGGCCCAAATTTCCCTATATACAAAAAAGAGAGATGAAACAGTGGTGATAAGCATCACCAAGCAAATGACAGAAGAAACGGAAGACAATTGCCTTTAGAGCTGCAGAATAAGACATTTCTCATAGAAATAGTTATTGTTCACTGCACTCGCCCCCCTCATTTCCCCCTCCTTTTCCCTTTGTCTCTTGTATTTCCCCAGTGTAACTCTCTCTCTCTCTCTCTCTCTATATATATATATATATATATATATATATATATATATATATACACACATATGGCATAGATATATGTATGCAATGACAATTATTTGTTTAAACAGCATACCTGGAAGTTCTGCAGTAGACACACTTGGGTTCTCTTCCATGTCAGCCCCATCATCAAGGATTTTGTGTGAACCCTGTGCTGAGCTGTCTGAATCTCTGACAGCAGACAGGAACTCCTCTGTTTCAGTCAGTGGTGGCTTGGTAAGAGGGCCCCCCCCCGTAGCCATACATTCACAGGCAATCTTACCTGCCCGATGTGTGTTTGCTGTAATCGTATCACTGGTCCTATGTCTTACTTTGGAATATGTACATCCATGGCCTCCTACTGCATTAACATCATTTATCACCTGCTCCCAGTACAATCACAGGAGGACTTGTCACCACTACATCTCCCGAATAAGAATGACCTTTGGTGATGCAAGGCCTGAATTATCACATCAATCTCAGCATCCATGTATGGAGATTTACTGGGTGCAGACATCTTAGGCAGCATATCTGGTATGAGAGAAAATATAATTGGGAAGAAGAAATCCATAAGTAAAAAAAAAAAAGATGATCAAACACAAAAAATATATGAATGTCTCCATCCATCATACACAAAATACATGAAAAAGGAAGGCTTCATATGAGTACACACAACTTAATACAGTTCCTCTATGAAAAACAAAGAAAGAACTTGTTAATAAATTTATAGCAATACAAATTTTCTGTCATTCTGTAGAACACTGCAGCATTAAAAAATAATATACACTTGTCAAAGGAAAATGGTTAACAGTTTCTGGTCAGATATGCATTTCTGTGGAGGGTAGCCAGGTAGCCATCAGAGCCTTAACAAAATTATCACTGCTACTAATGCAAGAACCCATGACCTTGGTAATAATTAATACAACAGTATTCTGAACAAAGTCGTCAGCTTTCCAGATTTAAATTTCCAATAAACTGCCATCATTATATAGAAAAACAATGCATGGTCAAGAAATAACTGGTATACATACCATTGCCAACAGCTATTGATAATAATGCAGACAGTAAAGTAGTAGTTATATTGTGAAATGCAATCCATAACTAATGTTAAAATACATCATTTTTTTCATAACAGCAACTTACCTTTGCAGCAAGTCAGATGTAAAAGTAGAAAAAAGTTTTCAAATCAACTAGCAATAAGTATCAGTATCAAGTTCTCTTCATCATCTGTGCACTGTTTGGCATTGCACACTATAGACGGCAGCGGTCCTTAGCAGTGAACTATTATTTACTGTCTAAGGAAAAAGTATAACAATGTAATGTAGACTGCCTTCTGTAGTGCAAATAAGCTTGGTGGTGGTGTGTGGATGTCAGCACTCTGGATAGTACTCAGTGAAGAAAATGCACGTTCTAGATAACTTTGTGGCATAAAGTGCAAATGCAGTGAGCTTAAAAAAAAGGACAGCAGATACAGAATTCAAATCTAGTTAACTGATAACTTTACAGAGGTGGATCTGAATACATATTTACACACATTTTGTGATATCATTGTGTTACTGTGTAAAACTCAACTATTTTCAGAATTGCTAACAGCATATAAGGTGCCTGTCCACTTTCACATTATTTATCATTAACTACAAATCGGATAATGTGTGCTACAAATTATATTTCTGATGTTGCAATGATATGTAAAAAGGATGACTGTATCAGTTGAATACACTTCTTGCTCTGGTCATTGATAGGTATTCTCTCTTCTTGTTGTGTCTTTCGGCTTTTCCCGGTTAGGGGTCGCCACAGCGGAACTCCGGTCCGCTAATGACTGGTAATTGATTTTTACATGCCGAGTTACCAGACCTGATGCACAACCTTCAACGAAGGTACACCCATTCATGCATGACTCCACGCAGAAGACACTCTAGCTGAGAATCAAACCGAACAGGGTCTTACTGTGAGGCAACAACGCTACCACAGCACCACCACCGCGGGACAGGTATTCTCTCTTCTTGAATTAAGTTTTCCCCTTGTATGCCAATGCTATTTTACCAGAATGGGAGAATTGTTTTATTTTTAATTCTGAGTTCCAGCCCTTAATTTATGCTTATTTTACATTTTTAGATGTTATTTTAATCTTGTAGAAGGGATCAAGAGATAAATGAGCTTTCTTTATTTCTTTTTTAGAGAAAACTACAAATTTTTTGAGGTTTATCCACTATTCCAGTTATGACTAAATTAATTATTTAGATCTAACCCATAAAAAGACTATAATTCAAAAAAGTTTGCATCAATTATCTGTAGAAAAAATAACTTTTCCAACTCTTATTTACATTTCGAGAGCTGTCACCCATTGCATCAGAAAAGACAGATTGTTAAAGGTCAAATGATTTGGCTATTGAGGCTTACAACACAGGATCAAATGCTGAAAAAGAAAATTCATTATTAGTGGGTAAAGATAATCATTTAACTAGTTAAAGTTATCAGTTAACTAGATTTGAACTCTGCATCTGCTGTGCTTTTTTTTCTAAGCTCGCTGCAATTGCACTTTGTGCCACAGAGAAAGTTACCTAGACTAAAAGATAAAGGGTACCCTCAAGATCTTCTAATTTAAGTAAAGGAAGAAGTGTTAAAAGGGAGGATGACCAGATGTGCACCCCTATTGGAATCGGAATAAACTGTACTTATAGGGTCAAGTAAGTGTGGTTTACATAATTTGGGAACTAACACATTATCTTTCATAGTTCCATTTAATAATGGAATTTTTAAATATATAGAAATATTTAAGAATTTATGGAATCTGGTCTTTCCAAATGCTCTTGGGGACAGATTTGGTGGACACCCAGCAATTGTTTTTAATAAAGTAAGTTCTATAATGAATTTGATAGAGAGTCAGCCAAGATTGTATCATCAGTGAGTTATATACATTGTATGAATATATGTGGGACATGTAAACAATATAGGTTTATACATGAAGGTCCTTATCTATTGGTTGAAGTTTATGACCAGAGTCTGTCATGTCAAGGCAAATGTCATTGTGATACTTCACACATTGTCTACATCGTCACTTGTAGTTCTTGTACTGCATTTTATGTGGGAAAAAAATAACCGAAAGTTAAGAACATATGAGAGAACATCTATATGACATCAAAAATCAACAAGCCAAGAATGCTTTGTACAGGCACTCTATAAATTGCAAAAACTTTAAGAAATTTAGATTTTTTTTAATAATAGGTAGGGTTTTTAATGCCCACAAGGATGGAGACCCTCACAACCTTCTGGAATTGAAGGAATAGTTATGGCAGTTGAGGATTAATACCTGCCAGTTCCCAGGTATTAATGACTCCCTATCTATAGTTAGTATTTTAAAAGAAAGAGCATACAAGTTATAATCTTGACCATTATATAGAGACAGACGTATTTATTATGTGTTTCTAGTACTTGTATTGCATCTTAAAGGACAACAATGGGATTCTGTTATTAAATGCTCAACTTTTCTGTCCTTTTTCTCCCTATTTACAGTCCCTGCTATGAATAAATAGCAATACAGCATTTGAAATATTTTAAATTGACTATTTCTCTCTACTAGAACAGTACCTTACTGTAATGTGGTGGTTTCACTTTAAAAAAAAACCCTGGAAAGATTCCTGCAGTCTCCAATTCATTAATGTCATCAAGGCCAATGAATACAGGTAGTTTTCTGGCCAATTCCCTCCCCAAACTGGCATCACCATGACCATCCTAAATACCCACCCATGCTGTGATGTCACAGCTCCCTGGTCCTTCCCCTACCCATGCAGAAAGTAGAGGCTAGAACAAGGCAACAGTACATGAGTCAAGTCTCCTGCTGTGAGCTGTCAATCACAGCAGGTAACAGCTCAAATTACCCTTAGCACTTTGACAGCTAGGGAAGTTAGGTGTGAAGGGGGATGGGAGATAAGTTGAAGTAGTACAATTCAGGCTTCACAAAAGGCTGCAATTTAGCCATTCTAAAAAGAAGCAGCAGTAAAAAGCACTTTGAAAGTCTCTTCTGTGCCTTTTGCACTGTTTGTGTTTTAAGTAGTCATTGAACTTCATGAAATGTTACTTAAAACTAACCATCTGAAAATCAGCAGTGTATGAATGTAAAATCAATGCAGTGACAGGAGCTTTAGGAAGAAAGAGGCCTGCATGATGTCATTTTTTACAGACAAGCACTGCATTGTGGGATATCTAGAGGCAGACTAAAAAATCAGGATCACTTCAAGATGCTAGACCCCAAGTGTTCAGACTCAGAAATTATGTATAAAAATGCTTAAAAACCTGTAAATAGTCCCAGAGTGGTGTTAAAATGCAGGAAACATCAAATCATGATGAAATAAACATGTTTTTTGAGTCTGTAGGTGCAGCTCTCATTTAATTTAAATAAACTAGTATTTTAAGTTTTACATTCCTTGTTTTTTAACTATAGGGCTTGAATTACAATTTTTATATACTGTATTTTCCTATTTATTAAGTAACATTTATATGCATTATTCACATCCATCCATTTTATGTATTTATATTAATATATTGTAGTTAGGTACAAAATAATTATGCAATATTTTTAATAACTAATGGACTGTTCAATTGTTTTATATATTTAAGTAGGCTTGACTTTATAAAATATTTTGATAGATATTCTTATATGGTATTTTTTTATAACTGCTTAATTAATTATGTATGTGTAGAATGTTGACTGATGGTGCCAGCATTTAAATTGCCTTTACGGGTGTGTTTATTCCAACTCTGAAGACGTCCCTACATGTATGGGACAAAAGTGCATAGTTGGGCAATGTGTTTGTTTTGTTTTGAAAGTGTATTCAAGTTTAGTGGACCTGCGGTAGTGGTACTGCAGTAGCGTTGTCACCTCACAGCAAGACGTTGTCACGTTCGATTCTCAGCTAGAGCGTCTTCTGTGTGGAGGCATGCGTGAATGGGCATGCCTTCTTTGAAGGTTGTGCATCAGGGCTGGTAACTCAGCATGTAAAAATCCACTACCAAACATTAGCGGACCGGAGTTCCGCTGTGGCGACCCCTAACCGGGATAAGCCGAAAGACGAAAGACACAACATTCAAGTTTAATTCAAAAGTACAGTTGTTGCTTAATCTGATTTATGGTTTGGCTGTATAGCGTACAACAGTGTACTGCCAGAAACATGGTTAGAAAGTGTTGTTCTGCTTAGTTAAGCACAACGATCATTCAGTGGCTCTTTTAGAAGGAAAGAGGAGGTGTTAGTGACTTTTTGTGTGAGCCAATTGCTGGTTTCCATTCCTGGTTACTACCTCTAATTCCCATTCAAAGTTCAACACCTCAGGATACGATTACACATGCGCCCATACTGTGCCATCTGCAGTGCAACTGAGCTTGCTAGCACTACACTTCAGGCAAGAGAATAAAAAAAGGTTTACAACAAATACTTCTTTGTTTAGGTTGTACAACGTCTGTACTGAATTTTGAAAACAAGGTATCTGGATTTCACAGTGATGTTGACTCAATTAAGTCAGTCTGTTAATGTATGTCTGCAATCTAATGGTTGCACTTGCAACTGTGTTACAGTATTGGATAACCTATTTACACATAATCCAGCACTGTTATTTTGAAGTCTACTGTCATATTTAGGAAGTGTCTGTTTGTATTGTCAATGCACACTGTGCATGCATGCGACACGACAAGTGACAATGGCACTATAAATGTTTACTATTTCCATGCAATCATCCCAGAAAGAAGTGGCAGGATTGCTTGATTGATAATCCAGTGGTTTGCAGTTGTGATTGCTGTCATCCCATATTGTGAAGCAGGTACATGACCATCACAGTAATACAATGTACATAAAGGACAGTACATGAATATTAGCAGAGAAGGATTTCGTTACATGGGGCAAGTACAGTGTTGTTACATTGGCCTGCACACACACAGACACACACAGACACGCACACACAGACACACACACACACACACACATAGACACACACACACACACACACACACACACACACACACACACACACACACACACACACATGTTCATTTGTCCCCAAACCTGTGAGGCACAGTACCAGCTGCTCCAGACAGGGAAGTTTTACTGATTGCAAATATACTTTTTCTCAACATTAAAGTTAGATTTTTCTTGTGGCTCTTTTAACCAATACTGTGCTTTCTAGATTGTGTAACTAGATAGATAGGAGATTCAGTTCTCATCGTGGAGAACTTGTGTGTGGATTGGGGTAGGGTGAGAGGTCTAATGGCTCAATGTGAAATGTGCTTTGTCCACTTCCACTGAGGAGAATACATTTAACTTTGGACACATCACCCTCTACACTTTATCTCACTTTTAACAGAAACATCTTCTCTGCACCCCATTGATGATGTCATCATGTCAAAAGTACACTCTCTACCTTTAAGAGTCTGAATTCTCTTGTGGAGCTTGTGACTAATACTGTGTTCTATAGACTGTATAACTAGATAGGTAAGAAGTTCCAATATCACAGTGGGACACTTCAGTGTCAGATACATATTGCTTCCTGACTCGATATTCTCTACCCCCATCCTGTCAAGGGAAGATCTTAACATGGGTGAGAATGTCTCCATCCTCTTATCCAACTTTTAACACATCTTCTCTGCATCTGACTGATGAGGTCAACATGCCAAAAGTACACACTGTGCTGTTACACCTCAGACTTCTCCAGTGGTGTGTTATATAGATTTTGTAAATAGAAAGGTAGAGGGTTCCAATACAGCACTGGATAGCTAATGTGAGTGTCCATAACAATATCCCTTATACAAACTTCCACTTAGAAGATGTCTCAGTCCTTATAAATAGGTCTATCCAGGAATCCCACATTCCCTCTCTCTGGAAAAAGTTATACATTATCCCTCTGCACAGAGGAGGAAATTCAACAGACATTAATAACTGTATACCTATAGCAATCTTAATTCCCCGCATCAAAATACTTGAAAAATGTATTAAAAAACAATTGCTAAACTACCTCCTGCAGGAAGAACTCCTACCCCCTACACAACATGGCTTCTGTCTTTTCCATAGTACTAGCAATGCCCTTCTAACCTATATAGATACTGTCAATAAAGCTAGAGATAATGGCAAACTAGTATCTTCCTTATTTCTAGAATTGTCTAAAGCTTTCAACATAGTTTGTCACAGCAAACTTCTACTTAAAATGTCCTAATTAGTTCTCTATCAGCCAACCCATCTGTAGTTCAAACGCTACCTGTCCAAAGGGTATCAGTCAATAAAATGTCACTATACACTCTCTGCTTACCTCCCAGTCATCAATGATGTACCACAAGGCAGATCTATATCAGTTCGTCAAACATTGACTTCAGTGAGGCAGACTTCATTGACCCTAAACCACTGAACTTCACTTCCTTGAACGTTCACATTCAAAAAAGATTTAATTAGGGAAAGGAAGCAGTTGGCCAACAGAAGAACTTTGCCATTTTCCCCACTGTAGTGCGATCTGAGAGTTGGTATATATAGTTGGGGGGTGTGGGGGGCAAAGCCTCCTCCACTTGGGTAGGTATGATATACTACGGTGTGTGCTCCATTGTGGTGCTGGCCAAGTGCTTTCTTTTCCTGGTGAATTCTATTTTTTGATGTGAACATTCACGGAAGTTAAGTTCAGTGGTTTGGGGTCGATGAAGTCAAGTTCGCTGAACTGAATCTTCGTTGAACTGATATAGACCCCCACAAGGTTCTATCCTTGGTCCCCTCCTCTTCAACATTTTCACCAACATCCTCTATACTTCCACACAACAAGCCACCCTTATACAATACACAGTTGATTCCACTCTCATTTTTCACATCTGACAACATGGTACACCTCCAAAAAATTCCTCAGGAAGCTTTAACAGCCACTGAAACATGGCTTCATAGCTCACAACTCATGCTCAACCCAAAAAAGACCAAACTACTATTTTTTTTTCCCTTAAATCTCTCTCTCACAAAAAAAAGTGAAATTTGAAGTCCTCTCTCGATAATACAACTATTGAAGCACTTCTCATAGCAAGCTATTAGGGGTGATAGTGGATGATAATCTAATATCTGACCTGCATATACAACTTTGCATAAGAAAAACTCTTAAAAAACTAGGGATGCTTTACAGAGCCAAAACTTTCTCACTGATGCAACTAAAACTATACTTGCCACTACTTATCTCCTTCCCACTCTTCTTTATGGCGCCCCCATCCTTACTAACCTCCAGGCTTCACAAAAATTAAAACTTGAACAATGTTATAACAAAGTTGCTAAATTTGCAGCACATAGCCCTTTCAGAACCCACCACTGTATAGCACTTTTTATTGTTGCTGTTGTTGTGTCTTTCGGCTTTTCCAGGTTAGGGGTCACCACAGCTTGAAAAGTCACCTTTGTTATAAGGCCTTAAGCACTCAGAAGCACATCCAATCTGATAGACCTGGTACCTACACTTGCAGGAGATGCATGGCATGTTCCCATATCCACATAGGTAGACAATTCATAAATCCACATATGGGATTTGAAATAGAAGACAATTTTTATGCAGATTGCCACACTGATAATGTGGTGTACTTTAGCTACTGCATAGAATGTTTTGCCTTTTACGTAGGCAAAACTAACTGACTTCTAAAAGATAGGATTTTAGAACGCTTGAGAGACATCAGGAATGTTAAAGAGAGTAGTGTATTGGCAATGCAAGTACAGAGAGAAGGTTCCACACACAAATTTAAGTTTTTAGTGTTGGAGATTGTTTCTGCTAATAAGAGAGGGGGCAATTTAAACAATAGTACTGAAGCTACAGAACAGAAATGGATATTATTCTTTTAAGCTGATAAACCATCTGGTCTCAACAGTAAGGTATTTCTCAAACACTTCTTAAGAGCTAGAGCTCTTAAGCATTAAATGTTGCATGTAAATTTTAGAAAGTTTTAAATTGTGATATACCTACACATTTTTACCATATATTCACTATATATAATTTTTAATACATAGATATTTTTTATATTAGTATTTATATAGCCATTACAGATCTAGTATTTTTTTATTATATTTTAATTAATTTATGTATGTATTTATAGAAATAGGTGTAAGATGAGTTTTGTGTGTATTTTATAGTGTCACTGCTGCTTTAATTAATTGCATTCTGTGGATTGGTTCATTTGTATTTGTGAGTCCTTTTAAATGTGATGCAGTTCATTGAGATTGTTAGTCTGATGAAGCGGAGTGTGCCCGTGAAAGCGCTTACTAGTTGTATCTGTTTAATTAAAGGTATCTGTTGTGTGCAACCAACGTGTTTTTTCTTATACTTATAGTCAGTACACAGTTCTGTGGAGTATGTAGTAAGACAGGCAGGGATTTGAATCTGTTAATGCCTGCCTGTCTGTCAGATATCTACGTCAGACAAAAGTGGCTTAGGAAAGCGAACCATTTATCGCAGTCAGAGGGCAACATAAAACGGAATTACCATCCAAGGTAGGGGATCCATACCCATTTCAATATGGAGATGCTGTAAGCCCTTCAAGTTTTTTCTTCACGACACACACACACACACACACACACACACACACACACACACACACACACACACACACACACACACACACACACACACACACACACACACACACACACACACAGACACACAGTATGCCTATTTGTGCAGCATCACAAGTTGATACACATCTTTCTGATATCTGTCCTGGCATGTGTTCAAGTTTGGCAATATGTAAATGTTGAGTATGTCATTGATTGTTCACAGGCATTACCTAATTTCCAAATAAGAATGCACTGCATTGCCTTTCTTCCTCCAAATATTTACGTTACTGTAATTGTTTTCTTCACACTGTACAGGTTTACTGGACATGAGGACTTACATAACGTCTTCCTGTATGTTATGATGCCAGATCATCATACAGTGTGATTGGCCCTGTGTCCAGACATTTTCTTGTATACTTGTGTTGTTTACATGCTGTGATGTCTTGTCAGCATGCCAAGTATAATCCTGTATTAGATGAGCTCCATTTACAAACGGGGACTTTGAACTTCTACAATGTCATCAGATCTGTGTTGTTATTTGTCACTTGTGTATTTTGATTGATATTATATTACTATTTATGATGTATATATATATATATATATATATATATATATATATATATATATATATATATATAAAACACATGCTGTCTAACGTGTCAGTACAATATACTCCCTAGCTATGATTCTCCAATGAGAACAAATGTTAAAACATGTCCCTTTCTGCCATGCATGACACAGCTGCTGTACAGCTCATGTCTTGTTTATATAGGGTGAAGTGGAGGATAGAGCACTACAGTCAGTTATCTCACATACATTCTCTGTATATACATGTCATATTCAATAAGTGCACTGTATTGGAATGGACACTAATGTATCCACTGTCCTTGCTAACTATTATCTCAACTTCGCATGTTTTCAACATTAATATCACATTTACTCCACTTTCTTAGAATGTTGCTTTGTGCCCCCTTCGCATCCATTGCTAGCATGTCCATTTTTAAGTTATGTACATGGGTAAACAACTGGAAACAGGATTATCGATCATTAATGTCAGTATGGACATCTTTTAGTTGAAAATGCTTCTTTGTGACATCATCACATTTGAATGCATTAACTAAGTACATTTTCTCCATTTATCCTCTCCTCATATTTATGACTGCACTATTAACATTGTACTCTGTGTAAATTATCCCAGTTTCACATCCCCTGAATCTACATGATTTAGTCAAAATGTATAAACAGACAGGTTTAAAATGGCCAAGATGCATTACTTTTAAAATTATGTATTTGTAATGCAATTAGCACTCCTAAAATATATTCCCCTCCTAAAATTCTCATGAAATGCAATTTGAGGTTACCAGACACACCAGTGGCTTTTAAATATTAATAAAGCCATTTTCTATATTGTAAAAAATTGTTTCTGTTCTTCAGCAAGTTTACTCCTAAATAGCATCAGCTGAACAGCTATCTGACCCCTACTCTAGTCTTAAGATCAAGCCCAGTAATTAAATGTATATCAGATTATTTACCTAACATTTGTTTTAACCAAAATAAAAGGGTCCTTTCCTGTTCATCCTCACAACTGCCACAGCCATCCAATGAATATAGAGCCCTGTTTCCTACATAAAAAAAGAAAATCCACACAGATGAGAGAGCACCACCTGTTGATGTCAAAAAATACTGACAACCATCAAAACCAAAACCAGCTATGCCTACTGTCAACCCCAATACTAGGGTTTCCAGGGAGACTAAAGCCAAGACCCAATCTGCTACCACTAAATATAAAAATTATGAGGCTCAATAGCACCTGTAATGTTATTATTCAGTAATACAGATGACCTAATTGTAAATACTTCATGCAAATCAAGCAACCGATTCCCACTTGTGAAAATCATCATGCCATATGCACAAGGTCAAAATGTACGGGGGAGTCATAAAAGTAATTATTAAGCCAAAATAACTCACCTCTGCCTACAGTCCTTTAAATAGCCACTGCAGTTATTTCCATTTCAACAGAACTGTAACTTTAAAATTAATGTTACAATCATCTTTGTCCTACTCCTGAACTTCTTACTTTCTGAGCATTGCAAATACTGTTTTTCTTCCACCAAAAATGTGCAAAACCCTGGCATTCCTTCTACCAAAACTTTAAAAGTGTAACTGTTGGGTGTGTTCTCCCCTTATGTCTACTCATAAGGCAGACATACCCAATGCAGCCATCCTATACAATATACCAAAATACCCAAAGTCTTATAAACTGTAAATACCAACCACCAAAAAGACACGAAGGACAGACTCTTCCTTTCATCCATCTCTATTATCACACACACACAAAAATGGTTACCTGTATCCAGCAACAAAAAACTTATTCAGTTGGTACAAGCCAGTGCGAGACTTTTTTTACCACTGCTGCAAAGTACTGCCCTGCAAACCTTTACCATCATCCTGATAGCAATTTATATCAGTTAAAAAAACAGATATCATTTACACAAGACATTAATTAATATCTCAGAATGTACTTAGCATCATCACAATTAAGTATTGTTTCCTTGATTCGTACTACCACCACCCCTCCTAAATGACACGGATCTATATCACGTTATCGCACAGCGAAAAAAATCGAACGTCATATGGTCATCACACTATGTTCAAATTTTTCGATGTGCGAGCGTGTCAATGGAGATCTCCATTACAGCACTAAATGGGAAGATTTCCCTTGTGTGCACTGTAGTGCGATCTCGGAGTTGGTATATTTAAGTAGGGGGGTGGGAGGTGCAGAGGGGCTTGCCCCCTGCTTAAGACATTCGGGAGTTAATTTTTTTTGTTTGTTTTTTATTACGCTGTCGAACATTTACGAGTTCGATCACATGGTGACAACCATATGATATTCGAACTTATCAATGTTCGACAGTGTAATATAAACCCAATGACACAACTAGATGTAACACTAATAAACTGTTCCTTTTTCTTAAATTATAACTTGGCCACCTCATCTATTATACTACACAATAAAATATACTTTATTTGTGGCAACAAAGCTTACTGGTGACCTCCAAGAAATGAAGGGGGTGGGGGGTTGCTATTCTGAATATGTGAGACCAGCCATTCATCATACAGACACACTACCTTCAGGAAAAATCAGGAATTTTCAATGGAAGGAAATAAATCAAGGCTGTAAATGCTGTAACCTTTATGAATCCGGTGTAGAAAAGGCTGGATTTAAATTACTTTCCCCATATGACCTTGGGTGAAGATTTCATGTCTGGAACAGGCATACTTCAAGCTTCTGGGGCATCAAAGGCTATTTGAAAATGTGGGCTTTTGTGCTGAAGAACAGAAATTATGTTGGATATCCCAGTTATTCTTGATAACATCACATACTACATGTATGTTGCTAGCAAAACATTAGAGGCATCCTAAGTACATCACTAACATCACCATCTCTACTCTGCGTACTCATCTCACTGCTATTGTCAGATCCTATCACCTCTATATGTTTCTTGTTATAGTAGGGTCTACATCTACCACGCCTTTCTCTCCAAGCCATATCAATTTGACTGCTATTACATTGTCTTTATATCCTCTTTCCATGAATTCTTGTTTTAGTGATGACAATTCTCCTAATAGTACATTATCATCATTGTACAGACACATAATGTGAAAAATCTGGTCTTTCAGCACATTCAACTTAGTGTGTTTGGGATGCATACTCCCATTGTGTAGGACAGTATTCTTCCTAACAGGTTTCCTGTATAATGTAGTAGAGACTAGATAAGAAACGTCCCTGTTTACTCTCACATCAAGAAATTCAATCTCTTTGTTAGAATATTTATAGGTGAAGTTGAGGAAAGTAGTGATGTTATTAACATATAATAAAAATAAACAATAGATCTTTGAAAAGTCACCTTTGTTGTAAGGCCTTAAGCACTCAGAAGCACATCTAATCTGATAGACTTGGTAACTACACTTGCAAGAGATGCATGGCATGTTCCCATATCCACATAGGTAGACAATTCATACATCCACATATAGGATTTGAAATAGAAGACAATTTTTATGCAGATTCCCACACTAATAATGTGGTGTATTTAGCTACTGCATAGAATGTTTTGCCTTTTACATAGGCAAAACTGACTTATAAACGATAGGATTTTAGAACACTTGAGAGACATCGGGAATGTTAAAGGGAGTAGTATATTGGCAATGCACGTACAGAGAGAAGGTTCCACACACAAATTTAAGTTTTAGTGTTGGAGATTGTTTCTGCTAATAAGAGAGGGGGCAATTTAAACAATAGTACCGAAGCTATAGAACAGAAATGGATATTATTCTTTTAAGCTGATAAACCATCTGGTCTCAACAGTAAGGTATTTCTCAAACCCATCTTAAGAGCTAGAGCTCTTAAGCATTCAATGCTGCATGTAAATTCTAGAAAGTTTTAAATTGTGATATACCTACACATTTTTACCATATATTCACTATATATACATTTTTTACATAGATATTTTTTGATATTAGTATTTATATAGCCATTACAGATCTAGTATTTTTTATTATATTTTAATTAATTTATGTATGTATTTATAGAAATAGGTGTAAGATGACTTTTGTGTGTATTTTGTAGTGTCACTGCTGCTTTAATTAATTGCATTCTGTGGACTGATTGATTTGTATTTGTGAGTCCTTTTAAATGTGATGCAGTTCATTGAGATTGTTAGTCTGATGAAGCAGAGTGTGTCCATGAAAGCGCTTACTAGTTGTATCCGTTTAATTAAAGGTATCTGTTGTGTGCAACCAACATGTTTTTTCTTATACTTATAGTCAGTACCCAGTTCTGTGGAGTATGTTGTAAGACAGGCAGGGATTTGAATCTGTTAACGTCTGTCTGTCAGATATCTACATCAGACAGAAGTTGCTTAGGAAAGCGAACCATTTGTTGCAGTCAGAGGGTAACATAAAATGGAATTACCATCCAAGGTAGGGGATCCATACCCATTTCAATAGGGAGATGCTGTAAGCCCTTCAAGGTTTTTCTTTACGACACACGCACACACACACACACACACACACACACACACACACACACACACACACACACACACACACACACACACACACACACACACACACACACACACGCACACACGCACACACGCACACACACACACACACACACACACACACACACACACACACACACACACACACACACACACACACACACACACACACACACACACATACATACACACAGTATGCCTATTTGTGCAGCGTCACAAGTTGATACACATCTTTCTGATATCTGTCCTGGCATGTGTTCAAGTCTGGCAATATGTAAATGTTGAGTATGTCATTGATTGTTCACAGGCATTACCTAATTTCCAAATAAGAATGCACTGCATTGCCTCACTTCCTCCAAATATTTATGTTACTGTAATTGTTTTCTTCACACTGTACAGGTTTACTGGACATGAGGACTTACATAACGTCTTCTTGTATGTTATGATGCCAGATCATGTGATTGGCCCTGTGTCCAGACATTTTCTTGTATACTTGTGTTGTTTACATGCTGTGATGTCTTGTCAGCATGCCAAGTATAATCCTGTATTAGATGAGCTCCATTTACAAACGAGGACTTTGAACTTCTACAATGTCATCAGATCTGTGTTGTTATTTGTCACTTGTGTATTTTGATTGATATTATATTACTATTTATGATGTGTGTATATATATATATATATATATATATATATATATATATATATATATATATATATATATATATATATATATATATACATATATAAAACACATGCTGTCTTACATGCGTCAGTACAATATACTCCCTGGCTATGGTTGTCCAATGAGGACAAATGTTAAAACATGTCCCTTTCTGCCATGCATGACATAACTGCTGTACAGCTCATGCCTTGTTTATATAGGGTGAAGTGGAGGATAGAGCACTACAGTGGGTTATCTCACATACATTCTCTGTATATGCATGTCATATTCAATAAGTGCACTGTATTGGAATGGACACTAATGTATCCACTGTCCTTGCTAACTATTATCTCAACTTAGCATGTTATCAACATTAATATCACATTTACTCTTGTTGCTTTGTGCCCCTTTCGCATCCATTGCTAGCATGTCCATTTTTAAGTTATGTACATGGGTAAACAACTGGAAACAGGATTATCGATCATTAATGTCAGTATGGACATCTTTTAGTTGAAAATACTTCTTTGTGACATCATCACATTTGAATGCATTAACTAAGTACATTTTCTCCATTTATCCTCTCCTCATATTAATGACTGCACTATTAACATTGTACTCTGTGTAAATTATCCCAGTTTCATATCCCCTGAACTTACATGATTTAGTCAAAATGTATAAACAGACAGGTTTAAAATGGCCAAGATGCATTACTTTTAAAACCATTTAAGTATTTGTATTGCAATTAGCACTCCTAAAATATATTCCCCTCCTAAAATTCTCATGAAATGCAATTTGAGGTTACCAGACACATCAGTGGCTTTTAAATATTAATAAAGCCATTTTCTATATTGTAAAAATTTGTTTCTGTTCTTCAGCAAGTTTACTCCTAAATAGCATCAGCTGAACAGCTGTCTGACCCCTACTCTAGTCTTAAGATCAAGCCCAGTAATTAAATGTATATCAGATTATTTACCTAACATTTGTTTCAACCAAAATAAAAGGGTCCTTTCCTGTTCATCCTCACAACTGCCACAGCCATCCAATGAATATAGAGCCCTGTTTCCTACATAAAAAAGAAAATCCACACAGATGAGAGAGCACCACCTGTTGATGTCAAAAAATACTGACGACCATCAAAACCAAAACCAGCTATGCCTACTGTCAACCCCAATACTAGGGTTTCTAGGGAGACTAAAGCCAAGACCCAATCTGCTACCACTAAATATAAAAATTATGAGGCTCAATAGCACCTGTAATGTTATTATTCAGTAATACAGATGACCTAATTTTAAATACATCATGCAAATCAAGAAAACGATTCCCACTTGTGAAAATCATCATGCCATATGTACAAGGTCAAAATGTACGGGAGAGTCATAAACGTAATTATTAAGCCAAAATAACTCACCTCTGCCTACAATCCTTTAAATAGCCACTGCAGTTATTTCCATTTCAACAGAACTGTAACTTTAAAATTAATGTTACAATCATCTTTGTCCTACTCCTGAACTTCTTACTTTCTGAGCATTGCAAATACTGTTTTTCTTCCACCAAAAATGTGCAAAACCCTGGCATTCCTTCTACCAAAACTTTAAAAGTGTAACTGTTGGGTGTGTTCTCCCCTTATGTCTACTCATAAGGCAGACATACCCAATGCAGCCATCCTATACAATATACCAAAATACCCAAAGTCTTATAAACTGTAAATACCAACCACCAAAAAGACATGAAGGACAGACTCTTCCTTTCATCCATCTCTATTATCACACACACACACAAAAATGGTTACCTGTATGCAGCAACAAAAAACTTACTCAGTTGGTACAAGCCAGTGCGAGACTTTTTTTACCACTGCTGCAAAGTACTGCCCTGCAAACCTTTACCATCATCCTGATAGCAATTTATATCAGTTAAAAAAACAGATATCATTTACACAAGACATTAATTAATATCTCAGAATGTACTTAGCATCATCACAATTAAGTATTGTTTCCTTGATTCGTACTACCACCACCCCTCCTAAATGACACGGATCTATATCACGTTATCGCACAGCGAAAAAAATCGAACGTCATATGGTCATCACACTATGTTCAAATTTTTCGATGTGCGAGCGTGTCAATGGAGATCTCCATTACAGCACTAAATGGGAAGATTTCCCTTGTGTGCACTGTAGTGCGATCTCAGAGTTGGTATATTTAAGTAGGGGGGTGGGAGGTGCAGAGGGGCTTGCCCCCTGCTTAAGACATTCGGGAGTTAATTTTTTTTGTTTGTTTTTTATTACGCTGTCGAACATTTACGAGTTCGATCACATGGTGACAACCATATGATATTCGAACTTATCAATGTTCGACAGTGTAATATAAACCCAATGACACAACTAGATGTAACACTAATAAACTGTGCCTTTTTCTTAAATTATAACTTGGCCACCTCATCTATTATACTACACAATAAAATATACTTTATTTGTGGCAACAAAGCTTACTGGTGACCACCAAGAAATGAAGGGAGGGGGGGGAGTTGCTATTCTGAATATGTGAGACCAGCCATTCATCATACAGACACACTACCTTCAGGAAAAATCAGGAATTTTCAATGGAAGGAAATAAATCAAGGCTGTAAATGCTGTAACCCTTATGAATCCAGTGTAGAAAAGGCTGGATTTAAATGACTTTCCCCATATGGCCTTGGGTGAAAATGTCATGTCTGGAACAGGCATACTTCAAGCTTCTGGGGCATCAAAGGCTATTTGAAAATGTGGGCTTTTGTGCTGAAGAACAGAAATCATGTTGGCTACAAATATTCTTGAATTATTTCTAGTTTTATTTTTAAGCAAAGCTTTGGTATCAAAGTAAACAGCTTGACTGACCAGTTTTAGAAGAATTCAAAATAGTGCGTTTAAATAAATAATAAACCAAAGAATCTTACTATTGCAGGTAGACCAGGTGTATTTGTTGCTAATAAAATGGTTTTCATTAAAAGTTTAAAAAATGTATGTGCAGAGATTACATTAGTACAGCATGTGAAAAATATCTGTGGGGATGTCAAATGTTATCTGCGTATGTTTGCACCTCTCAGTTTTGTGCTAGGGATGTAGTGGGAGTGATACTTCATAGCATCAGATGGGAGACTGTGAAGGAATTAAATATTTTTTATGTAAAAATAAAATAAGAATGAATTCTATCTTGAAATAAAACAAGAGTCCAGGTCCATGTGACTTAGAATGTTATTTCTTCTCTTGACATGAGCATATTCCCATGCTTAGCCAGCTCAGCTATACAGAAATAGAATTAGTTATTTTTTTTTAATTTCTCCAAGTCTTTTGGGTTTCTAATGCCATGACAGGAAATGGACCCCATTCCTATGTCAAAGTATGCTTAAAGTTAATGAAATTAGCATTGTTTCAATCATTGATGTTAGCCAGAAATGCTGTTCACAGCACCTGCAATGTTCCCAGTAATGACTCCTTCTGCAATTCATATGGAGTTACATGTATTGGTAACATATCTAAGTACGATTGTAAATTAATTTTTGTAAGACCCGTTGCTCCTACTACTACTGGAATTGTCTTGATATCCTTCTTCCACATTGCCCTAGTTTCCGCATGCAAATCCCGGTATATTATGACTTTGTGTCTCTCTGTACGTAAGACATTGTAGTCACTGGGTGTAGCAATTTCAGTGATCAATGCTACTTTTGTCTTATTGTCATGGACTACTGTATATGGTTTTCTCGCATTTATTTATTTTAGAATGCTTTTTACTGAAGTTGGCTTTGTGGCTCTGTCTCTCTGTCCTTCTGTGTTTCTGTCTCGCAAAGCCAACTTCAATAAAAAGATTTCTAATATTGACAGAGGGACAATATTTTACTCTTTACATAAAATATTGTCATTTTTTCCACTAACATAATTACCTAAATAAAATATTAGTATAGGGTTATACAGTTATATATATATATATATATATATATATATATATATATATATATATATATATATATATATATATATGCTTATATGTATATATTTATTATTAAGTCTGATTTATAGATAGTCATATATTGTATTGTTTTATTTGTTTTACTGTTTTATGTTTTCATTATTTTTATATATTTATATTGTCTACATTGTATTTAGTATGCAGAGTAATTCCCTTTTAATGTTGTAATAATATTGCTATAGTTATTTATTAAGTAATTAGTCTTTATGCTTTTTGCTTTTGATGATTGACCAACATGTGAGCGTTTTTTAATAAAAAAATGTGTGTGATTGAATTAATTGTCTGAAGAAGCTTTTTTTATACAAAAAAAGCTAATATATTAATATATAAAGCATTATTTTGTTCTATTTCCTTCTTGCCTTGTTGTGGTTTGCTACATGGTGTGTTGGATCTCATTTATTATATTTGTTACTAGAGAACCATTTATTTGGGCTGCTGCTATTGGTGTGAACTTACAGATATAGACATACACACACACAAGCTCGTATCTTTGTACATCATTTCCTCCACACACACACACACACACACACACACACACACACACACACACACACACACACACACACACACTTGCATCTCCCTACACACTACAGACAATATTTTGCTTAAAGACTACAAAGTAAAAAAATTAAAATATAATGATGATTCCTGTTACTTCTGGTACCTCATTATCACAATCAGCAAACCAGTCTTGACTGCATTTCTGAAATCTGCTTGTCTGTGTTTCTTTTGCAAAGTTTTCACTCCTCTTCTTTATTTTTTTACTTTTTAGAGTGACTCAATAAAACACATTCTTTTTTTAAACAAAATCTTTTTCTTTTTTTTTTTAACTGTTGGTAATGGGTGATCCTGTGGGATATAAACTTCATCATTTTCTATAATGTTTTTCGGCTCATGTTTCCAGTGTTTTTCAGCCATTTCAATATCATATTATGAACAGTTATTCAGTATGGTCAAGGTTATGATAGGAAAGCATGAGGATGACTGTCAGCAGGATCTTGCAAAAACATGCATTGTTCTTCCTGGTCAGTCCGCTGAAATTAAAGAATTGTTTCATTCATGCTGTGTGATTTTATTATAAAAATATGAGCTCTCCATTAGCTTGGTCTCCCATGATCGTGTTTTTAAATAAAGGGATTTCTTGCTTGGCTAAAATCTAAGTTTTGTGTCTTTTCTTAACAAGAGCAAACTGCTGACTGAGAAAACTGGTGTAACTTTACTTCTGTGCACTCTCATATACTCATGCTCAATGGCCACCAGTAGATGAGAACAGAGGATAGTGCCAGCAACAAAATAAGAGTCCCTGAACTCACCTGTATAGATCCAAACACACACACACACACACACACACACACACACACACACACACACACACACTTTTTCAAAACTATTTTTTTTCATGACTTACTCACAGATTTTGCATCAGTGTTGCTTTTAATTCTACTCTTCTATGAACATTCTGTCTTTGTAGCTCCTGATGATAATATTTTCCACCTTCCTCCACATAAGCAACTACCTTCCTCCCACACCATGCACTACTTAATTAACTGATCTGTTAACTGTTTACATCATTCTTTATAGCCTCCTGGCTAATTTTCTGTTGTTTTAAACATTTTTCAGTGTCTCACTGTTATTTTACTGCTGTGTTAAATATTCTCTAGTGTTTCCACTGAAACTAGGGTAGCTAGCAGCTGTAGCATAGTCCAGACCCAGGCCTGCTGCTTTTGTAACTGTTTGTAGTAGTTTGTTTGTTCTGAGCACATTTTCCAGGCCATCTTGGACATGGACAGGAAAGGGCCTATCTGCACTTTATTGAGAGAATTGTGTTTGATTGGCACCTGACTGGTAAAGAGAGGCTGGCCTAGGGCTTGGAATAAGCATACTCATTGGTCCTTTTGAATTTTGTTAGAGTTTTTTTTTCAAGTTTTAGCTTCTGGTATTTAGGCCCTGCATCTGAGCACATTTCTGCTTGTCTGTGTGTTGTGCAAACTGACAGAAAAAAACATGAAAGGAAATTGTTGAAAAAAAAAGTAATAAAAAATCACTAAACAACACAAACAAGAACACACGGTACTGCCTCAAAAGCCAAAACCCAAACCCAGACTCAGAACATACACAAACAAACAAACACAAAACACTCCTCAAAAAATCACAAAAAGCTCAATTTTCTTAAGGGCTGGGCGGCCCAGCTAAAGGGGCTACTGGGGCTTCCAACTTGGGAATTTAACCTAAGCAGCTAGCTCTATCCTAGATTCCTCCATTCATTCTCAGTGTTTAATGTCATTTGCTTAATCTATTATTCAAGATCATGTATAACCCTAAAACTGATAACCCGTGTGGAATGATTCTGTACATGTCTATATGTAGTAGGCATTATGTTCATCATCCAAATTTCTAATTGATGACATATGTTGTAAAATTCTGACCCTTGAGCATGTTATTGGTCTTGCCCACATATAAACACGAACAAGGACACAAGCCAGCCAAATAACACCTGTTGTCGTTTCCGGTTCTTGCTCTCCTTTTAACTGAAATCTCCTCTACCGATGAGTGAAAATGACATTCATCTCTCTCTATGGCAACACAAACCTTGCAATGACCACATGGTACCGTGCCCATGGTTTTGTCCCTAGGACCTGTGTATTTAATGAAGTTATATAATGGATCACATGTTATTCTGTCAAAATGTTATGTTGAGAAAGTTTTTGGTAACTCTTACAAACACCCCACCACATAAGCAGTTATGTCCCAACCATGTCACCTCAGTTTTTTCATTTTATTTTATCAATAAATAATGACTTCTAACAGCCTATTTTTTTCAGAGGAAATGAGAGAGAAGTTTTAAAAAAAATGAAAGGAAGAGAAGGCTTTGGAAGATCTGACTCCAACCCGAATCTAATAAAAAAATGGCAGATAAGGGGAGGGTTGTGTTTTTTTTGGATACACATTGGGATAGGACTAAGATGAAGGAATTGGCTTCCTAGAGAGGTTTATATGTGTTTAAATCCAGTTGAGATAAAAAGGTGATTGATGGACAGAGTACACAAACGTTACTGGCTATATATTAATCAGTATATAGAACAGGATGTGTTTGATTTTCTTAATAGAGAAGCAGCCAGTTATACCTGTGTTCAAGGCCCTCCGAAGGTACATAAATCATTTACTGACCCACCTCTTAGACCTATTGTGTCAGGAAGAGGGGTATGTGAGGGAACAACCACTAGATAATAACAGCTAAAGGAATACTGTTGGAGGGGAACCTAATGGATGAAAATTGACCTAATAAATGATCTACTACTTGCATTAGTAGCATTAAATAATACATTTATGGGCATAATAAGATACATGGTACAGGCATGTAGGGTACACATGGGCACCCCTTGAAGTAATACTATGCTGGGAAAAGTTCTATCGTATTGGGAAAAGGAGAATGACATTAGAGAATGAGGAATAGGAATATATATATTGAATATCTACGCTCTTGGATGATATTTTTTTTTGACAGAGGAGTAGCTGACACACATTTCATATTTTTAGGATTTTCTTCATTCGACATTTTTGATTTTTAGTTTCAAGTATCAACAGTTCTAGTGATCAATAGACTCTGGGACGACAGGTGGGTTAGATGAATTGGAATGGTTCTGAGTTAGTCAGAAAGGATTGTTTGTTTGAACTACATGCTATCATTTTGCATGATAGCATCGTTTCATGTTTTCAAACATAGTACAGGTCAGGGTCAGTAGGACTCTAGGTTGAGTATGAAGATAACAGTTTTGATATCAGAGATAATAAAGTTGAGAAAAATTTTCAGGATAGGGGTTATAATGATGGTTTGATAGAAAGGGTAGTGAGAAAGGTAGGACACACAGAAGGGACAAATATAAGCCTTTGGATTAATGTGTCTAGCAGAAATGAGAGAAAGATACATCTGCTGTATGTATACCTAACAAGACAAAGGTTTATGTTAACTGTAATGTGTCTGTGACATAATCAACCAGAACTGGAATATCATCACCAGTGATGACCATCTGATGACATGATTAGTGTAGACATTGACATTAACAGGAGGAATTTGGATTTACAGGGAGGAAATTTAAAGGAAAGAGAGGGTGTAAAAAGAGAAAAGCTCTGCCACTAAATCCCAACCATGGGCACCCATACCATGTGGTCATTGTTTGCATGCCCATATATTAACAGAGACAGAGATTTTCTCAAGGCAAGAGGGGAGGGAGGAGATAAAAGGAAAAAGGAGAGTAACAAGGACAGACAACAGATATTGTGTATAACTGTCTTCTGTTCGTTATATTATGTGGGCAAGCTAATAAACATGCTCAGGTCAGAATTTTTTACAACATATGTCATCAATTAGAAATTTGATGAACATAATGCCCTATACAGACATGTGCTTAAGCCAGCAGCCTTAAGAAAAGCGGGCTTTTTATTGAATTTGTTTTTCTGTGTGTTGTGCAGCACTGCACACTGCTGCACAATTGTGTGCCAAAGCCAAACAGTTAACTTCAACAAATTTTCCTTAAAACTCAGGCAGAAATATCCATTCGCCAAGCTCCTCCGTGATTGTTTCTGAAAAACCATTCTAGTGACAACAGTCTTCAACTTAGCATTATAGACAGTTGGACTACCCTTGTTTCTCCTGCCAACCTTGTTGACTTGGGTCTCCTGAAGCAGTGTAGCAATAGCCTCATGTACACAGACAACTATTTGCTAATAACATAGTCTAGTACAGAGTGTCCTGAGAGATGTACTTACACCAAGAATCTAGAATCCATTCTCCCTCCCAATCAAAACAGTAACACAGTGAAGGTTGTCAGCTCATTCACCACTACTTATTCACGTAGTACCACTACTCATACACATACCATTACTCATGTACATAGTACGCATCAAACGTAAAACCAACTTCAATAAAATGTTTTCTAATAATGACAGAGGGACAATATTTTACTCTTTAAGTAAAATATTGACATTTTTTTCCAATGACATAATTACCTAAATAAAATATTAGTACAGGGTTATACAGTTATATATTTATATATATGCTTATCTGTATATATTTAATATTATGTCTGTCTTATAGACGGTCATATATTGTTTTGTTTTATTTATTGTTTTATTATTTTATGTTTTCATTATTTTATATATTCATATTGTCTACATTGTATTTAGTATGCAGAGTAATTCCCTTTTAATGTTGTAATAATATTGCTATAGTTATTTATTAAGTAATTTGTCTTTATGCTTTGATTGGTTGACCAATATGTGAGCAGTAATATTTAAATGTAGAGTGTGATTGAATTAATTGTCTAAAGAAGCAGCTTTTATACTGCAAAAGTGCTAATATATCTTAATAAAGCATTATTTTGTTCTATTTCCTTCTTGCCTTGTTGTGGTTTGCTCCATGGTGTGTTGGATTTTGTTTATTGTATTTGTTGCTAGAGAACCATTTATCCGGGTTGCTGCTATTGATGTAAACTTACAGATAAACACACATACACATACACACACACACACACACACACACACACACACACACACACACACACACACACACACACACACACACACACACACACACACACTCACCAGATCCATTCAGAATAACACAGAGATAAACAGATAAACAGACATGTGTACACAGGCACACACACACACACACACACACACACACACACACACACACACACACACACACACACACACACACACACACTCACCAGATCCATTCAGAATAACACAGAGATAAACAGACATGTGTACATAGACACACACACACACACACACACACACACACACACACACACACACACACACACACACACACACACTTGCACACACACACACACACACACACACACACACACACACACACACACACACACACACACTTGCATCTCCGTACATCATTTCCTCTACAAAACACACACACACACACACACACACACACACACACACACACACACACACACACACACTGAGTCTTAGAGACACAACAATACAAGAGTGAAATAGCACTGAGTTGCTTGTTGGCAAGTGAAACATCTATGAAGATGTGATGGGACCACAGAGAGCAGAGCAGGATGCACTGTACTACAAGTGGTCTTAAATTAAAACCTCCATTATTTCCTCCACTCACACACAAACACACACACACACACACACACACACACACACACACACACACACACACACACACACACACAAACACACACACACACACATGTGCATCTCCCTACACACTACAGGCAATATTTTACTTAAAGACTAAAAAGTAAAAAATAAAAATATAATGATTCCTGTTACTTCCTGTACCTCATTATCAGCAAAACCAAGCTTGACTGCATTTCTGAAATCAGCTTATTTGTGTTTCTTTTGCAAAGTTTTCACTTCTCTTCTTTATTTTTTTTTTACTTTTTAGAGTGACTCAATGAAACACATTCTTTTTTTAAACAAAATCTTTTTTTTTAATTGTTGGTAATGGGTGATCCTATGCAGTGGTGGCTGGTGACTTCAAATCAAAGGGAGGCTGCAGGAGATACCTGAATGGGTGGAGCCAATGGGAAGGAGTGTGACCAACTAGAAAGGGGTGAAGCTATGTTCAAAACCGCAACAACTGGAACTTTAAACATGCTGCTCTGGGTGCAAAACCATCATTACAAGAGTCCAATCAAGACAAAATGAAGTGTAGAAGAAAAAAATTATTTCAGTACATTGGCTACATGACAGCTTACTTAATATCTAGATGGAAACAAAAAGGTTGTGAGGCATGGAAAAATAAATTACTTTTTAAATACATTACTGGAATGCCAGTCAAAATCAAGTATAAAAAAAACAAGCAGCACTCAACTCAAACCACTTCTCCTTGCACTGCAGTTCTAATTATAATTTATATCCAGCTTTATAAAAGTACCAAGTATTATGCTGAATGTTGCAATCTCTGTGATACCCCCACATGTAAAAATGTTTCTTATCCAAAAAAGACCTGCTGTCTGACAACTATCTACTTGTTTCATGGGGAAAACATGATCAAAGTAAAAGTGAACAGCAAACAAGAAACAAGCTCAAGATAAATTGCTTAAAGGATTACTACACAGGTTATGGACCACACATGATAGATTGGCATTCTGTTTAGTTTACGTGTAAAGCCTGCAAAGATGACTGCAATTCTCCAACAAATGCAATGCGCTTCTTAAAATACTGTAATCCTGTCCTTTATTACAAATACTGTCATATGCATTTCAATACCTAAGGCTTATACATTATCTAGTTATGTAAGTATTCTCTGCATGGCAACAACAAAAAGGCTTTCAATGTTGGTAATTCTTTAACAGTATGCTTATTAAAGCTTACTTGCATCTTACAATCTCAGACAAGCTTACCTGATGGTCAATAAAGCACTGCTACTTAAACGCAGAGCAACAGGCACTTTCTGAATAATAAGAAGCATAAATCAACAGTATAAAAATATGACAGAAAACCAAAACATTCTGCAAAATCAAGGACAGATGAAAAGCCACTGTAGTACTTGTGTCTACCTTGGATGGGAGAATAGTCTGCAGACTTACACTGCATAACTGCTCCTTGCTTTGCCTGGGCACATCCAGAGTCACTACATGGGGGAGTGGAGTACTAGTAGTGCCATATACTTTTAAGTAATGCCTGTAGCCAAGATGGAAAAGTAGATATAATTCTTTCAAAACAGGAAGAACAAGGTAATGAAAAAACACTGCAGAATACACTTACATATTACCCACAACTTAAAGCACCCACACTGTTTAATCTCAAAGCACATTAAGATGACACATTCAATAAATAAATAGAATCAGCAACATATAGCATTGGGGGTGTCATTTTATTCTGCATAAGCATACATTTAATGTGCACTATTACTCCGTTATATATGTATGTATGTATGAGTGTCTCAAACATCGAACATTCGCAACAGCAAACTAAGAAATAATGATGGTCTTAGATTGAACTGGAAATGATCAAAACATAAGCATTAAAACTTATTTTGCAAGAGGCAACCCCCCCCTCCCCTGCACTTCACACTGCCTGCTAACTGTACATAACTCCAAGACTGCACAACAGTGGGGATAAGGGCAAATTCCCTTACCCCAGTGTACAGTCATCTCATAAAAAAGGCTGCCAGCAAAAATTCTGTTGAAAGAATTCGCTAATATGTGCATTCACTATTATTCACAGCATGAAAACAGATCACTCATAAGCCTTCTCTGTTTTGACCTGCAACTATATGTATAACGCATGCTTTGCTTTCTGTGCCTACTCAGTGATAAGTCATTGTATACTTCCCATATGGGGAAGACATGAGATACACCCAACGTCAACTCTACTATTGATATTCCAACTTTGAAGTTGTACCACATAAAACAGTAAATCATGTTTGTAGGAAAATGAACTATGCCTTTTCCTCTACAATGTGACAATCTCAGAGTCAAAATGTAAGTAGTGGAAGTATAGTGATCACAGCTAGGTCATCTGCCTCAATCACAACTGCCTGGGTAATTAATTAATTTATTTATTTAAAGGTTTTTTTCATTTCTTCTGCCTACTATGAGAAACTCACTTGACTAGACAGCGCTCCCAGGATTCTCTTGAAAAAGAACACTTCTGTCTAAACTACTTAGCCAGAAAATAAATTAATAAAATAAAACTGCTTTCTGACACTTAAGCAGATATGCACAAACACTGATCATCATATTTACAAATGTCTCTCAGTTGTACCTTTCTAATCAGTTATATATTACTCAATCTTATGTGTGAGACCCAGACTGCAGGAGATACAGATGTCCCACTAGCTACGTTAAGTGAGCATAAAAAGTGAACACACAAAAAAAACACATTTTGTTTTGTTTAAAGTTCAGGCTTCTCTGTAGTTTAAACAATCGTACACACTGACGAAACTGAATGCAGAAAAATATTTCTTGAAATATTTTTTAGGACCACGTGGTCATACCCATTTTCTTACTATACTTATTTTTCCTTACAACTACTACAACTACAGTAGGGAAGGTATGGTAGGAAAATAGATATGTTAGCAAAATGGCAATTTTTCCCCCTCAAGCTCATTTCAAGTTAACATGAGAAAAGCTAAAGTCACAGAACAAGCAATCCACTCAGACAACATTTATTGAATGCAGCGGCCCAGCTTCATGTATTCGCTAATTAATTACATCAGAGTGGCTGCTCTTAACTTTTTCTTTTGGTTGACGTAAATCAGTGGAATATCAGCATTCCCAACCTTACTATGTTAGGTCTGATGATGTTAGTTAAGCTCCATAAACCCCTAACAAATTTTGCACTCTACCAAGAAACCACACTAAATGACAGCCCTCACACACACACACACACACACACACACACACACACACACACACACACACACACACACACACACACACACACACACACACACACAAACATCCTCTGAGCCCAAATACAGTTCCATACCTTAAAGTCTGTGAGACAGAGAAGCCCAAATATTCCTTTCTGCATTTCCAAATGTCTGTAAACTGAGAGCAAGTCCTTCTCCTAATCACCTAATGTCCATAACATCCAAAAGCCTGCGCCAAGACAGCAAGTTCTTCCTACGAGAGCAGAGCAAGCTGGGTGCTACCCAGCCTGCGGACATTGCAGTCTGATCCCCTTCCAGTCTATGCAGTTGTAACTGCATAGACTTCTGGGATATTGCTGCTCAATGCTGTCTTCCTAATCCAGACTGCTGATGAGACAGTCTGGATTCTGTGCGCATGCTCTAGACTGGTTCACCAGCAGTCTGGACAACGGAAAATGCCACGAGTGTGCATGTGTGATGTTCCACGACTCGCATTTGTTTTTTTTAATTTTATTTTACTTTTTTATTTTCTTTTCTTTCTGTTTTGCAGTTGGGGGGGGCAGCCCAATAGCACGATCCACCCCTGATCCTATGGGATATAAACTTCATCATTTTCTATAATGCTTTTCGGCTCATGTTTCTGGTGTTTTTCAGCCATTTCAATATCATATTATGAACAGTTATTCAGTATGGTCAAGGTTATGATAAGAAAGCATGAGGATGACTGTCAACAGGATCTTGCAAAAACATACATTGTTCTTCCTGGTCAGTCAGCTGAAATTAAAGAATTGTTTCATTCATGCTGTGTGCTTTTACTATAAAAATATCAGCTCTCCATTAGCTTGGGAAGACACATTTACTTTATTTGGTTTCCCATGATCATGTTTTTAAATAAAGAGATTTCTTGCTTGGCTAAAATCTAAGTTTTGTGTCTTTTCTTAACAAGAGCAAACTGCTGACTGAGAAAACTGGTGTAACTTTACTTCTGTGGACTCTCATATACTCATGTTCAATGGCCACCAGTAGATGAGAACAGAGGATAGTGCCAGCAACAAAATAGAGTCCCTGAACTCACCTGTATAGATCCAAACACACACACACACACATACACATGCACATGCACACATGCACATGCAAGCACATGCATGCATGCATGTACGCACATGTGTACACACACACACACATACACACACACACTTTTTCAAAACTGTATTTTTTTTCATGACTTACTCACAGATCTTGCATCAGTGTTGCTTTTAATTCTACTCTTCTGTGAACTTTCTATCTTTGTAGCTCCAGATGATATTGTCCACCTTCCTCCACATAAGCAGCTACCTTCCTCCCACCAAGCAGTACTTAATTAACTGATCTGTTAACTGTTTAAATAATTCTTTACAGCCTCCTAGCTGATTTTCTGCTGTTTTAAACATTTTTCAGTGTCTCACTGCTATTTTACTGCTGCGTTAAATATTCTCTAGGGTATCCACAGAAACTAGGGTAGCTAGTAGCTGTAGCATAGTCCAGACCCAGGCCTGCTGCTTCTGGAACTGTTTGTAGTAGTTTGTTTGTTCTGAGCACAATTTCCAGGCCATCTTGGACAGGAAGGGGCCTATCTGCACTTTATTGAGAGAATTGTGTTTGACTGGCACTTGACTGGTAAAGAGAGGCTGGTCTAGGGCTTGGAATAAGCATACTCATTGGTCCTTTTGAATTTTGTTAGAATTTTTTTTTCAAGTTTTAGCTTCTGGTATTTAGGCCCTGCATCTGAACACATTTCTGCTTGTCTGTGCATTGTACAGCACTGTGCACTGCTGCACAATTGTGTGCCAAAGCCGGACAGTTAAATTCAACAAATTTTCCTTAAAACTCAGGCAGAAATATCCATTTGCCAAGCTCCTCTGTGATTGTTTCTGAAAAGCCACTCTTCAACTTAGAATTATGGACAGTTGGACTACCCTTGTTTCTCCTGCCAACCTTGTTGACGTGGGTCTCCTGAGGCAGTGTAGCAATGGCCTCATGTACACAGATAACCATCTACTAATAAAATAGTCTAGTACAGAGTGTCCTGAGAGATGTACTTACACCAAGAATCTAGAATCCATTCTCCCTCCCAATCAAAACAGTAACACAGTGAAGGTTGTCAGCTCATCCACCACTACTAATTCACATAGTACTACTACTCATACACATACCACTACTCATGCACATAGTATGCATTAAACACATAAATCCATATACACAGAGGTTCTCTCAAAAAAACTTATCGAAACACCACAGACCTCCAAAACACAAGTCTGCCACAGCTAACACAGTCTCCACAGCACCCATGACACATAGCAATACCAGTGTCTCACCCACCGAGCCTGTAAGGCGTAACACTCAAAAAAAAAGTTTTCTTGTCATTAGAAAATCAGTAGTGAGATACACTGTTGTCCCATTTACCAGGCTGGACAAAGAGAAAATCACATACAGCTGCCTGTCTGGTGCCAGGATTCACCAAATCACTCATGCACTCAGGTCTCTCAGCAACAAGTACCGTTATGACCTGTCATAGTTCATGTTGGTGTGAATGACCTATGATGTACCCCTCTGAAGTATATGAAAATAGGCATGGTCGCGCTCTCTGAGTATGTATCCAAGGCAGGTATGTCTCTAGCCTTGAGCAGCATACTACCCTCACCTAGAAAAATGCCACAGTATAAACAAAAATGATTGAATTCAATAATTGGTTTAGTTTTTGGTGTCATTCTAAGAGAATCCAGTTCCTGTCTGCCTTGGAAGCCATGATCAACAAACCTTGCTACTTTGCCAGAGACGGTTTGCACCTGGCACCCTTAGGCATTTGGCTGGTGACAAATGCTCTTGCCTCCCCCATAGTGCCTTTTTTGGGCAAGGCCTAGAAAACAACATTTCCAAAATGAAATTAACCAATCAGAACAAAATAAGGGTCATGCTGCTAAATGCTAGGAGGTTAAACCAGAAACTGCACTCCCTGGAAGCACTTCTGTCACTAGAAAATGCAGATGTGCAGTCACAGAAACCAAGTTTAAGGCCTCAGAGAGTACCCTGGCCCTGCAAGATTACAATGCTTTACACACCTGTAGACTGCAAAAGGAACGTGCGAAAACCAAAGTAGGCGGTGTTTCAATCTATATTAGAGATAAATTCACCTCACATCTAGTTAGACTGGACAACTCCATGGAGGTACTCCAGTTCCAGGTTACAGTGGGTAAAACCCGCTTTCAAGTCCTAGCCAGCTACAAATCCCCCTCCATGGGTCATGACACCCATGAAGCCTACTTAACCACGCTGAAGACAATCCAAATTGTACTGAACACACTGGTTATGGAGGACTTCAACCATCAACTGGGAAACCTACTCTAGCCCAAACTCGCTAGCACAAAAGTTCCTTGTCTTTGTGAATTCAAATGCCCTGGAGCAAATTGTCCTTACCCCGACAAGTATAACAAACATTCTAGATCTGGTCCTCATCAATAAGTCAAACAGGTGTACTACTGCAACTGTTGGACCCTCATTAGTTAAAATTTACCACAAATCAGTCACCTTTGAACCGACACTAACACCAGAACTCACAAAGGATGAAATCAGACTAAAAGACTTTATCAAGGCAAACTATACCCTCCTACATGAAGGTATAAATGCATTCCAAGCCCCACCTCAAGTTAAAAGTGGTAAACATGTCGAAGCTTACACTAAAGCCCTGTATAATTATTTGCATAAGTGCATAAACTTGGTTGTACCAGATAGAATCAAAGCTAGAGCCCCAAGTAAAATCAAGCTGCCATGATGGACTTCCAGCATTAACAAACTCTACAATAAAAGCAAAAAGTTGCTGTCCAAGAAAACAAAGATAAGAACCCAACAATGGAAAAGCACCTTCCTCAGCCTTAACAGGCAAATAAAACAACTTGTCAAATCGTCCAAGAGCTCCTTTGAGAGAAACCTAGCAAGTACTGCCAAAGATAACCATAAGGCCTTTTACAGGTACATAAGTAACCTAAAGGGTAGGACCCAAGCATGTGCAGAACTAGTGTCCAATGGTATCAGACACACTGATCCCACAGAGATAGAGAACCTGCTAGCAGATAGGTTTGGCAAAAATTTTACTCCCTTATCCTCTAACCTACAACAAACCCTCTCCCAAACTTCCCCCCCACTTTACATATCTGAAGAACTGGTCCTCAAAGCCCTGTCCAAGGCAAAGAACATGGCCTCTGTGG
Organism: Protopterus annectens; assembly: GCF_019279795.1. Taxonomy (NCBI): domain Eukaryota; kingdom Metazoa; phylum Chordata; order Ceratodontiformes; family Protopteridae; genus Protopterus; species Protopterus annectens. Next base: position 1,901,153,499 of record NC_056737.1, read on the forward strand.
GACATGATGACATCCCAGGCTGTCTTCTAAACAGACTAAAGCATGAACTAGCATCACCACTAAGTACCCTTTTCTATCATAGCCTAAGCACAGGGTTTATTCCTGTGGAATGGAGAACAGCTACAGTTATTCCCCTCCACAAGGGTGGCCTAGCAACAGACCTGGGGAATTACAGACCCATAAGCCTGACCAGCCTCATCTGTAAGGTCATGGAACATATAGGTTCATAGGTTCACAGGTGTTTGCTAGGCGAATGACCACAAGAGCCTTTTTAAGCCTAGCCATGCATCCCAAATCTCTGATGACCCTGTCATAATGCCATTTTAGGAAATCATAATATCATAATGGACCTCATAAATAAAGACATAGGTGACCTCCAAACCCTGGATCCTACCCAGTTTGGCTTTGTAATGGGCAGATCCTGCCTGTTAAATCTGGTGGATTTCTTTGAAAGTGTGACCAAGGCCATTGATGAAGGCAAATCTGTGCAAACAGCATACCTCAACTTGACAAAGGCTTTCAACACAATCCCACATTCAGGCATTACCGATAAACTTAGTAAATTGAATGTAAACTCCTATGTTGTAAGATGGTTTGCCAACTGTCACACAAACCGGACACACATTATCAAAGTAGGTGACTCCACATCAACCGGCAAACCTGTTAAGAGTGGGATGCCACAGGGGTCAGTGCTGGGCCCCCTACTGTTTGGTATATACTTCTTAGAAGTTCAGGTCAAAACTAAAAAGTTGTGGCTGATCAAGATTGCAGACTACTGCAAACTAGATGCAATCATTGAATCCCCAAATTATGTCAGTATACTCCAGGATGGTCTCACACAGACTAACAACTGGTGTGTTAATCACAGTCTCAAACTGAATACAAAGAAATGCATCATCATTCCCTTTGGCACAAACAATGCCCCTTCACACTAGCAAATCAATAACAATACCCTAAGTACCCAATAAGTTGTAAGGGACCTGAAATCACAGGTTGACTGTGACCTTAACTTTTACCACCAACTGTCTACCATTGTAAGGAAAGCGTTCCATGTAGTTCACTTGATTAGTAAAGACATTGCCTCAAGATATTCAGCACTTATCTGGCCCATAATTGAGTATGACGCCTCATTTGGTATGTACTGTACTAAGCATGTACAGCAATTACAGAGACCTCACAGGTTTCTAACAAAGAAGATCAAGGGCCTCCAGCATGTGCCTTACATGGACTGACTAAAATCCTTGTCATTGTACTCCATATCATATAGACTTTTTAGGGGAGACTTATGCCTGGTCTACAGAGCAACCCAAGAGCGAAGCCTAATGAACTTACTGCATATCCGTAAATCAAATCCGTCTAAAGCTACCCATTCCAAGGACATGAATATGGCCTGCAACTTAAACAGGATATGCTAGGGGACAGTGACTGTCACATTTTTGGAACAGGCTACCGATTCAAGTGAAACAGAGCAACTCTATGATACTGTTCAAAAGGAACCTAGATGAGTGGATGGAGCACCGTAAATTCTTACTGGGGATAGTGCCAACAACCTTACTGGACATGCGCAGTCATCACTAAATGCAATCTTGGGTATTGACTAGTACCTGTACGGTATTACATTGGGTTGAAATGGCTAGGCTTAAAATGACCTCTGGGTCGATAGCCTAATAATTCCCTATGATTCAATGATAAAATTAAAATTTGTCACCTAAGTTGTGAGATGTTATCCTCTGCATCCATCTTTTGCTTGTTTGATCTTGATCTGACATTAAAAAAAAAGTAAGAGGATACTGGCCATACATGATGAGCATCATTTTGGGGAGAGATATTGCTCCTTTATCATGGACATCGAATTATATTTTATATAGATAACATAATCCTTATATATGTTAATGTACATTTTATACATGCATTGCAAGGGAGAATCAGAAGGCTGAAACTCCAATCTCTGAGAGGATTAACTACAAGAAGATGACATATAACCCACTGGCAGCAAACTAAAATAGTCCAACTTGTTAAATAATACATCCAACACAACTACAAGTAACACTAGGAATAAGATACTTTTTTTTCCCAAGACAGCAAGTCAGAACTATAACTATTTTATCTAATGCCTTGTGTAGTTCCCCAGTCTGGTGCCCCACTCAATGCTAAGTTGAGAAATAAAAAAAAAAACAGGTTCTCTGTCCAATCTGAGTACCAAAATGGAAGTATTTTGGCAATGACCACAATTACAAGTATTGGCTTCCCTACACAATCTCAATGAAAAATTCCTCGAGCTTTAGTAGCTCACAGAAAAAAAAAAGATGAATGGCATAAAGCAGAATGCTTTTCTCCAAAGCAAATCACTGCTGGAGCGATTTCTAATTGTCCAGCAGCAATGATTCACTTTCTTTGGAGATTTCTCCCTTCTCTTAGTTTGTGCAACCTCAGAGTTAGTATATAAATATATATATATATATATATATATATATATATATATATATATATATATATATATATATATATATATATATGTTTTGGGGGGGCTTGCTGAGGGGTGCAGTGGGCTTGCCTCCCTGGAAAAAAAAAAAAGAAAATAGGAGGGTTTTTTTTGCCCTCTTGTTTTTTGGAGGGCATTTTGTTCATTCGTTTGAAGCATCTGCTTTCAGAAAGTCGGCCTGTCATAGTGGAACCTATCATATCTGAATTCTGATTTTATAATACCACTCCATCAGCTACTGCCACAGGTCCACCTCTATGCCACACAACCCCAGCAGTGTTTATGCTGGGATCTTTGCTCCACAACCTCCTTACTAATAAAATTAAGCCATAGCTATTATGTTATTAGTGCAAGAGTTTTCAACAAAATATCTAATGTTTAATATCAAATGCACAGTATATGCCCTTGATTAGTATCAGAATAATAATGGCAATACAATTAAGCCATCACTTTTACAGTGTTAGTGCAAGAGTTTTCAAAAATAAAATTAAGTTTGTGTTTAAATGCACAGTTTATACCCTTGACCATTATGTTGGAATGTAGCACCTAAGCAGAAACAGATAGTGGTGCAACCCTAGAGACACTTTTCTATTGCTTTGTGGTAGCATAATGCTCTGTGTATTAATATTTTAGTATATAACATTCGATATAAGCAAGTAGATATTACCTGACAATAATCATGCCTGGTCAGACCCTTGAAGGGCTTGTAAATAATGCTGCTTTATGTCTCATGACATTCTTTCATATCTTACTGCATTAGTTTACTTACTACAGTTGTCTGGTATGTGATTTGATTTACTAAGTGATCTCAGAGGAGCAAGATGGTGGAAGTTATGGCAGTTGAATTTTGGTTTCCATTGCTAAGTATTTTAGAAGATTTTACTTCAGTGTGTTGCATGTCTTATTGCTTTAAGACTGTGTTGTATTAAGTTCTAAGTTGCATGATTCTTGAAAAACAAAAAGTCCAACACACTGAAACCAAGCAACAGAATAGTTATCAACAGTAGACAAATGAAATAAGATGGGCAGCAGTGGAAAGAACTCTCCCTCATAGGTCTGGGTTTGGGGGGAAGGGTTCAGTCCTGACTTCAGTTCACTGCCTGTACAGGGTTTGGATGTCCTCTTGTTTGCACGTTTTGTTTGTTTGTTTGTTTTACCACAACAACATGTCTTGACTGGCTACTCTGACTTGGCCATATTTTTCCATATTATATTTTTACTTGCCCTTGTGATTAATGTTGTGACTGAAAATGGACTACTGACCTATTCACTTACCCAGTAAACAAATGATACAATAAAATAAATAAAAATGGTAGATCTGTACATAAAAGCTTGAAGTGCTTTTCATTGGAGGTCTGTGTTCCACTAATTACAAAAATTTTTACCATTCCAAAACCATAAGATATTGCGGGTTTACTGCAATACTTAACCAGGAAAAGGGAATTACTGGAATTTGTTTGGCTTCCTATCCACACCTTCAAAAACACTGATGAGATACAGACCACAGTAAAATAGGTTTATTTTATTTATGTATTTGTAATGTAAACATCAGTATTAAACTATAAGAACAGCAACTGAATCCATATTTTGAAATTAGCTAAAACAAGTATTTTTGAAGCAAGTTTTATTGTTGATGCTGCAAACACACATATGTGTATGAATATATAATGTTGAAACAAGTCTTTATTCCTGCATTCGTTTTGCATGTTCATGTGATGCTTGCCTTTATTCAAGATAGTTTGTTTTTAAGGGTGGTTACTGGTTCAATTATCTTTCTGAATAATTTTATGTGGTTCTTGTGGAGTATGAGGCTGAAGTCCATCTGTCACTCCAATGACTTTTGGCATAGGTGCTGCATTTTGTGACAGTAAAGGTGTTGTCCTTTTTGATGTTGCTGTCGTAACTCTAAAAAATTAGAAAGAAATGAAAGTCAAAACTGTCAAAATCACTGATCAACATTAACCCATTAATGTACACATTTTCAGAATGTGACTACTGTAGCTTATAAAACATTGTGTCACAGTACTATCTGTAGCATGTTACAGTCATATTTATTTTATTTTACTTTATTTTACATTTGCTGACTGGGAGTGTCCGGCTGAGCTATTGTACTTTTTCAGAGGAGGTCTGGGGAGAAAAGCTCCAAAGATATACAATGCAATAAAAATAGCAATAGAGAATTTTGGTAGTTAAAATACGTAAGCTATATACATGTATATTGTTGACAGATAAAACAGTACAAAAAGAATGTTAAAAAGGTAGAATAAGTTGTATGTTTTGGTTTAAAAAGAGCGCTGAGCAAATATAAGGTTTTGTATGCAGAGTAGCAGAAACTTAAAAGGTTACATACGAATTTCTGGGAGCAGAGTATAGAAGAAGCTTTGGAGGTTGCATAGGAAGCATAGGATGAAGCAGTTAATGGTAAGTTTTAGTAGGTTAGTTTGACTGTACTATAAAAGGTAGGTAATAATTAGGGAGGGTGAGTACAATAACAGGACCAGTATTTTTTAAAGTGGTCTTTGGTTGCTAGGTTAAATTGTTTGGGGTGAGTCAGGGACCTTATTTCTAGTGGGAGTTTATTCCATGCAATACAGGGATGGTAGCTACAGTATATAAGTTGCACCCTGTGTTGGATTTGGGTTTGTGGATTTTTAGAAGGTCTTGGGTTGAGCTTCAGAGAAGTCTGGTAGGGGAGTAGTGAGAGATGAGAGAAAATAGACTTGGGCAGAAATCAGGCTGATATAGGATGGAGTGTATGATTTAGAGTTGAGATTGTAGTAACAGGTGAGGTAGTTTGGGTCAGTTCAGGTATTTTATGGAGAGACAGTGGTGAGATTTATATATTTGTTGAGCTGCACAGCTATTTTGCGGTAGGTTGATTCTAATTTGGTAAGTAGGGAGGAGTTCAGATTTGTGAGTATTTGGGAACAATAAGTTAAGCATGGTAGAAGGTAGGAGTGGGTAAGAGAAATCCTAGCTTCAGTAGTTAGGAATTTGTTGTTCCTCTACAGTAGTCCTAGCTTTTGGTGTTTTTTTTTTATACAATTGTTAATGTGAAGATCAAAGTTTAGTTGGTAGTCAATGATAATACCAAGGAGTTTTGTGCTAGTTTCGACTTCTATAGGAGTATTGTTTAGGGACCTTATGGAGAAGAAAAGTTTAATGTGGTTTGCAGATTTAGGTAGAAAGAGTAGTAATTTTGTTTTCTTAGGGTTGAGGATGAGCTGATTGCTGACATATCATCTAATAAACCCTAGACTGTTTCTGATGGAGAAAGAGTAGTAATTTTGTTTTCTTAGGGTTGAGGATGAGCTGATTGCTGACATATCATCTAATAAACCCTAGACTGTTTCTGATGGAGAAAGAGTAGTAATTTTGTTTTCTTAGGGTTGAGGATGAGCTGATTGCTGACATATCATCTAATAAACCCTAGACTGTTTCTGATGGAGAAAGAGTAGTAATTTTGTTTTCTTAGGGTTGAGGATGAGCTGATTGCTGACATATCATCTAATAAACCCTAGACTGTTTCTGATGGAGAAAGAGTAGTAATTTTGTTTTCTTAGGGTTGAGGATGAGCTGATTGCTGACATATCATCTAATAAACCCTAGACTGTTTCTGATGGAGAAAGAGTAGTAATTTTGTTTTTAGGGTTGAGGATGAGCTGATTGCTGACATATCATCTAATAAACCCTAGACTGTTTCTGATGGAGAAAGAGTAGTAATTTTGTTTTCTTAGGGTTGAGGATGAGCTGATTGCTGACATATCATCTAATAAACCCTAGACTGTTTCTGATGGAGAAAGAGTAGTAATTTTGTTTTCTTAGGGTTGAGGATGAGCTGATTGCTGACATATCATCTAATAAACCCTAGACTGTTTCTGATGGAGAAAGAGTAGTAATTTTGTTTTCTTAGGGTTGAGGATGAGCTGATTGCTGACATATCATCTAATAAACCCTAGACTGTTTCTGATGGAGAAAGAGTAGTAATTTTGTTTTCTTAGGGTTGAGGATGAGCTGATTGCTGACATATCATCTAATAAACCCTAGACTGTTTCTGATGGAGAAAGAGTAGTAATTTTGTTTTCTTAGGGTTGAGGATGAGCTGATTGCTGACATATCATCTAATAAACCCTAGACTGTTTCTGATGGAGAAAGAGTAGTAATGTTGTTTTCTTAGGGTTGAGGATGAGCTGATTGCTGACATATCATCTAATAAACCCTAGACTGTTTCTGATGGAGAAAGAGTAGTAATGTTGTTTTCTTAGGGTTGAGGATGAGCTGATTGCTGACATATCATCTAATAAACCCTAGACTGTTTCTGATGGAGAAAGAGTAGTAATTTTGTTTTCTTAGGGTTGAGGATGAGCTAATTGCTGACATATCATCTAATAAACCCTAGACTGTTTCTGATGGAGAAAGAGTAGTAATTTTGTTTTCTTAGGGTTGAGGATGAGCTGATTGCTGACATATCATCTAATAAACCCTAGACTGTTTCTGATGGAGAAAGAGTAGTAATTTTGTTTTCTTAGGGTTGAGGATGAGCTGATTGCTGACATATCATCTAATAAACCCTAGACTGTTTCTGATGGAGAAAGAGTAGTAATTTTGTTTTCTTAGGGTTGAGTATGAGCTGATTGCTGATATATCATCTAATAAACCCTAGACTGTTTCTGATGGAGAAAGAGTAGTAATTTTGTTTTCTTAGGTTTGAGGATGAGCTGATTGCTGACATATCATCTAATAAACCCTAGATTGTTTCTGGTAGAGAAAGAGTAGTAATTTTGTTTTCTTAGGGTTGAGGATGAGCTGATTGCTGACATATCATCTAATAAACCCTAGACTGTTTCTGATGGAGAAAGAGTAGTAATTTTGTTTTCTTAGGGTTGAGGATGAGCTGATTGCTAGCATATCATCTAATAAACCCTAGACTGTTTCTGATGGAGAAAGAGTAGTAATTTTGTTTTCCTAGGGTTGAGGATGAGCTGATTGCTGACATATCATCTAATAAACCCTAGACTGTTTCTGATGGAGAAAGAGTAGTAATTTTGTTTTCTTAGGGTTGAGGATGAGCTGATTGCTGACATATCATCTAATAAACCCTAGACTGTTTCTGATGGAGAAAGAGTAGTAATTTTGTTTTCTTAGGGTTGAGGATGAGCTGATTGCTGACATATCATCTAATAAACCCTAGACTGTTTCTGATGGAGAAAGAGTAGTAATTTTGTTTTCTTAGGGTTGAGGATGAGCTGATTGCTGATATATCATCTAATAAACCCTAGACTGTTTCTGATGGAGAAAGAGTAGTAATTTTGTTTTCTTAGAGTTGAGGATGAGCTGATTGCTGACATATCATCTAATAAACCCTAGACTGTTTCTGATGGAGAAAGAGTAGTAATTTTGTTTTCTTAGGGTTGAGGATAAGATGATTGCTGACATATCATCTAATAAACCCTAGACTGTTTCTGATGGAGAAAGAGTAGTAATTTTGTTTTCTTAGGGTTGAGGATGAGCTGATTGCTGACATATCATCTAATAAACCCTAGACTGTTTCTGATGGAGAAAGAGTAGTAATTTTGTTTTCTTAGGGTTGAGGATGAGCTGATTGCTGACATATCATCTAATAAACCCTAGACTGTTTCTGATGGAGAAAGAGTAGTAATTTTGTTTTCTTAGGGTTGAGGATGAGCTGATTGCTGACATATCATCTAATAAACCCTAGACTGTTTCTGATGGAGAAAGAGTAGTAATTTTGTTTTCTTAGGGTTGAGGATGAGCTGATTGCTGACATATCATCTAATAAACCCTAGACTGTTTCTGATGGAGAAAGAGTAGTAATTTTGTTTTCTTAGGGTTGAGGATGAGCTGATTGCTGACATATCATCTAATAAACCCTAGACTGTTTCTGATGGAGAAAGAGTAGTAATTTTGTTTTCTTAGGGTTGAGGATGAGCTGATTGCTGACATATCATTACAGTTAAAAAAGAAAAACGGCAGCAGCGGAACCACAGTAACACTGTTTTTATTGTAGATAGAGTAAGCGCTTTCGTCGGTGTACTCCACCAACTTCATCAGACAAATGCCATAACATATAGTTGCAGTTTAAATACTTTCAAACTGCCATATCAATTACACAATTAAAACCATTTTTTTTTAATTAAAGAGATATTCCCTAAAAACACATTGCATCAAAAAATGCCAAAGTGGAAATAAAACTTACATTACTAGTACTGTAACATAGTTAAATATAAATAAGTTCTTTACATTAGCAGAACATTGCAAAATCGTTATCATAAATAGAAACATAAGCATAGTGGATTAGCACCAGATTTATAGGTTTGGTGGTAGTTCGCATTTAAGCTTTTGGACGAAGAATTTTGGAATACAGGGAAGGGACTAATATTTTTATTAGGTAATACTGTTGTTGTCCCAGTTGGCTTGTCTCAACCATATATATTTTTCTTTTATTTTTATTTTTCTGTTTCTATTTATGATAAAGATTTTGCAATGTTCTGCTAATGTAAATAACTCATTTATATTTAACTATGTTACAGTACTAGTAATGTAAGTTTAATTCCCACTTTGGCGTTCTTTGTTGCAATCTGTTTTTAGGGAATATCTCTTTAATTAAAAAAAAAAGGTTTTAATTGTGTAATTGATATGGCAGTTTGAAAGTATTTAAACTGCAACTATATGTTATGGCATTTGTCTGATGAAGTTGGTGGAGTACACCGACGAAAGCGCTTACTCTATCTACAATAAAAACAGTGTTACTGTGGTTCCGCTGCTGCCGTTTTTCTTTTTTAACTCTTTTTTAGCTGTTTTGGTTTCACAATTTGAGGAGTTTGCTGACATATCATCTAATAAACCCTAGGCTGTTTCTGATGGAGCAAGAGGTTTCAAACAAGGCAGCAGTTTAAATCAGCAAAAGCACAAGGGCAGATAGGGATATATACTTTTAAAAGGGCAGGTGACCAAGGTCTTGTATTGTCCATATTTCTAGCTGAACTTTTCAAGCAAGGTTTGACATGTCCTTCTTAAGAACCTAAGAATAACGTGAAAATGAAAAATGTTTGCCTGCATTCTTCTGTGATGATACTACCTCATAATCTAGTTTCTTGACCAACGCAGAAATTAACAGAATCATCACATCCAAGGCATCTGCTGAGTGAGCCAAAAGTCTCAATAAGCCCTCTTCAGATTTCCTGATATCAAGTCTGATATTCTAAACCCTCATGAATCAGAATGACACTATGGCTCTTGCTGGCAAGTCTGTCAGCTGCCATGAACTGAAGCAGAATGAAAGCATCTTGCATGCTTATTGACTAAGATTTTTTTTTTCCTGAAGTCTTAAAAGAGCTCACAGGAAAAAAGTAGTCACAGAAATGTAAGATCCTTTTTTTTCTTCTTGGTACTAGGACCAAAAGAATCCAAATTAGGACTCACAAGAATAGTATCTTAAACAAATTCCTTCACTAACCGAATGATCTAGGTGACTAAATTTATGAATGCCTTAAGTGATGGCCCCAGTACCTAGAACAAGGCATTTAGAAAATACTCTGACAGCATTAACCATTGTGAAAGTGAACTGACTATTCTGACATAGTATTCTTACCTAGAAACTTAAAAACCTCCTGAGATTTCCGAAAGCTTGACCATGCTAGCATGCATTTTCTAGGTCAAAGACATTATCCAAGCCCCCATGAAATCGAAGGGAAAGGGAAAAGGACAGTCTGCATTTTGTACTTTTGTGCTTCTAAATGCACGAGGAGGCTAAACAGATTCAAGAACTCCCCTCTAGTAGGACCAAACCCGATAGCTCCTCTACCTGAATCCAGTCATCCCATTTGTTCTCCAGTAACATGAGCCAGGAACCCCAGGTAAAACAATAACCCTATGGCCCATTTTTTCTTGCCCAAAACTGAGCAGACCAGGTTGCTGATACTGTCAGGCACTCTAACCTTTCATGCAGCAGAGTACCCCCCCCCCCATCCTATGTGCCAGCTTTTCTGTGTTCCATTATACTTGCCCTGTCAGGAAAGCCTGCTTCTGTACGCTGAATACTCCTCAGATTACTGTGCCACTTGCATGTGATAGTGCCAGTTCACTAGGCTTGACCTCCATAGATGTATACCTAGTGCTCACACTAAGTGTCATCCATGTGGTGAGCAAAAGCCTCCTCCAGCCCTTTTTAATGATGGATGAGCCTGCAATGGCCAATCACTGCCATTCTCTCCTGCCAGCTCCTATAGGCACACAAGCCTCTATTTGAACTTAGGTCACCTGCTACGTTTCAGAGCTTTATCACTCTATGCCACAGAGCTCACAATTGGCCTACCTCTTCTTCCTTGGAAAAAATAAAGAACTCTGAATAATAATCTACCAACAAGCAAGAGTAAGGTTGTATTTCAGCACCATTTTTTTAATGTTTAATTTAGAAGTGGTCTTGTCCTGCATAACAGTGTTTTGCTTGTCTTTAGAAGTGGTGGAAGAACAGTCCTGGAAAAGTTTTAACTTTTCTACCCTTTTCAATTGGCTCCCAAACAAAGAATATGTAAAACTGTAAAGCAGTTGTGAAATTCTACCCTGACTAAGGAATCCACTCTGATGGAAGGCAGAATATAATGAAAAGGGAAGTGAGATTATGGGGAGGAGTCAAGGAGATATTTGTTATAACTGTCCTTATTAGATACAGAAAAGTACTGGCCAGTCATCCTTTCATCCATGTGGGGAACGCCATGTATTGACATACTACTTTTGAGACTGCAAACTTGACGGATATTTTTTTCTCCAGAAAGTTCAAAAGTCATTATGTCAGCTGTGGACCTTGAAAAATCATTATGTCAGCTGTGAACTTTGTATCATTTTTAATGCTACATTTGAACTATAAGAGACACTTACTTGTACAGTTTCAGATTGCTGCTATTGAGGAAAATGATGTTAGACAATTTTTTTCTTTGTGATTTAAAACTGTTTATGATGTTAAAAAACATGCTTCATTGAAGATGGTTATGGAATGGTGAATGGTGAATGGGAGGTGTGGATGTCTCTTACAATAATTCAGGGGTAAAGTTCATCACATTCCAAGTGTGGTTATTACTGTTGGCCATGGGGCTTATGACTCTTATAAAGTACAAGCTTAGACTTATTTTTACTGTGGATCCTTATCACATTTAATTCATAAATGTGATAACCACTGTTGTACTCAATGTGGAAAGACCAGACATCTGGCATCAAAATGTTTAACAAATTCTTGAAAATGTAATTTGAAGGAAAATTTTTGGTTTGACTATACAATCAAAAAAAGATATTCCTATATGAGCTAGTTAATCTACCTTCTGTACGCTCTAAATCAGTTGATAAACCTCCTTGTGATACTTCTAAAGCTGTTTCTCTTAATCACGTTGGGGATTCATTAGGGGAATTTATGATGCATTACCTGCTGAACCTGATAAGTGTGGCTCTTCTGGAAGAATAATGATGAGTTTTTAATGCAGGAGTAAGAGGGAGAAAGGGTTATGGAGAGATATTTTAGTAAACGGGGTCCTGCTGCAGTTCTTCTGGAAAAACAGTGCACAAACAGAAATCGAGAAAATATGCAAAGAACAAACTTTCTAAGAAAGGAAAGGGATAGCTTAGTGCTTACAAGTTTGCATGTGAATAGTATAATTAATGCCAGCTGATATTATTTGTCTCCTTGACATTCATTTGTTAAATGAGATACAAAAGAGGCAGGTAAAAGTTTTATGGGGTAATAAACCCATTTGGAGTTTTGGTAAAGATTTGTGCTCAGGCATAGTTGTCTTACATAAAAAATGCCACTATTTTAGAGGTTTTGTGGGCATTCCTGGTCATCTAATTGTGTGTAATGTAAGCATTTGTTGGGGAATATTTTGGGTTATTGTTTTTTATGCAACTACTAGCATCAAAGATCATGACTCTCTATTCACTACTTTACTTTACAAGCTTTTACTAAGGTTAGCTGTCCTATTTTATTGCTAAGTGATTGGAATTGTCATATGAGACAATACTGAAGAAAATAATATGTTCACTTGTTACATACTGTTTTGGATTATGGGAATATTTTTCTATGCCAAATGTATAGGATCTACATATAGAAGATGTACTTTATTTTTTTAAAATAGATCACTTCTCTTATACTGATTATTGTTTTCTTTTTGTCTCATCTTACAGATTTTTCTAAAAGTGATCATAAAGCTCTTTTTTTTTAGTTTGCTTTGGACTCAGTTACAATAATATGGGGAAAAGGCTTAAAACACTGGTTAGGTTACAAAATATTTAGAGTAGAAAGATGCTCTACATTGTTTATAAGAACAAACACTTAACACCGGTAAATTTTTGTGATAGTTGTTCACAGTGGTGGCTTTTGTATAAAGCCAGGTATAAGGCTATGTTTTGTCTACTAGAAAAATATTTATTACAACAAAAAGGCTAATTTTGTTAAAGCCTAGGAACAATATGATTTGTCTTTATAACATACAAATAGTGACATTTATTTGGAGAAAGCAAAATATTGTGATGTATTGATTTAGATAAAGCAAATATATTATTGAAAAAAAAAAACAGAAGTACACAATACAGGGACTTAAAAAAAGGATGTTTCGCCTTTTCTATCCTTACCTTGAGGAGACACAATGATTTTATTTTAATGTTAAAAAGCAGTCAACGTATGTTGGTTCAGTCTCAGTCTGAGATTATGAATGTTGTGGGAATACTACCTTGAAGACTTATTTTCACTTATTGATGGTAATTCTAAGGTTTCTTATGTACATAAACTTCCTGAGATTGATAATATATTCTTACTAAACCTATTTCCTCATCCGAGTTGATTTTTTTTAAAGTACACTTAATAAGGATTCTTCTTCTGGTTTGAATGTAATTCCATATGTTTTTATAGTGCTTTTAACATAAGACAAAAAAAATGTTTTTCTATTTATTTTGAATGAATGGCTGCAGATGGATATATCACAACGTAATGTGTGTGATGGTGTTTTTTATTTTATTTATAAAATAAAGAACAGAAGGAGGATATTCATAACTGGAGACCTAGTATATTAAATAATACTGATTATAGGATATTTTTGTAAAATTTTACAAGTCAAGTTTGTTGTGTTTTCCTTCTAAATTCAATAAGGGTATTTTTGGTGTTAAGGGTAAAAGGAGTATGGATTTTTTGAGTGAGAAAGCTGATGGTATTCATACAACTGGGGAAGGTTATTTAATTTTCGTCTGACATTCAAAAAGCTTAAGATTCTCTTTCACATTATTGTTTAAAGCATTATTTGAGATGTTATGGTGTTAGTAATAGATTTATACAGGTTATGTTGAAGATTTGTTCTAATTCTTGTGTTCATCCTTTGATGAATGGATATCTAGAACATAGAATTAAAGTAAAGTTAAAAGCATAACCACCACTGCGGTAAACTCTCTCAGCCAAATGTGTAATGAAGAATATAATCCGTAAAGCTGTGAAAGACTGAGAGTGAAGCAGAGCAATATGAACGAGACAAGGATGTCCAAATTCCAAAATATCTCCAAAGCACTAAGACTCTCAATAAAATTCAAAAATTCAAAAATAGATAGTTTGTATCTATTTTTGAATTTTATTGAGAGTCTTAGTGCTTTATTTTGAATTTGGACACACCCTTTGTCTCTCATATATTGCCTGCTTTCACCTCTCAGTCTTTCACAGCTTTATGGATAGAATTAAAGTAGGTAGAGGAATTAACCAAGGTTGTCTACTTAGCGGACTTTTATTTATGTTAGTGTTGAATGCTGTGGTTGAAGATTGTTCGATTGTATGCTAAGGATGCAGTATGGGAAATGTTGTTAGGTATTCATGTTCTTCTCATCTTCTCTTATGAAAATTACTTTACTTTACTGTAGTTTTGATAAAATAAATCCTAGTTGACCTTGTTTTGCATAAAATTAGCTGTATCTTGTTACTTGTAGGATTACGATTAAATTTACAAAAGTGTACTGGCTTTGGTTTGGTTACTTCTTGGCATGATATTACTTTTGCTTAAGACAAGGTGACAGTTTTAGGTATATATTTTGGAGGTGATTATATTTTTCTATCTCAAGGGGATGATTTATTTTGTGATATTATGCTTATTGTAGATTAATGGAATAATTTTGTTTTTTGTAAAGAAGGTATATATATATATATATATATATATATATATATATATATATATATATATATATATGTTAACTTCATAATCTCGATATTCTGAAATACCGAATTTCAGAATACCAAGACTAGAATACCGAATGCTCAGAATCGCGAAACACCAGAAGCGCGAAATTCGAAATACCGAAGTTTGAAGCTTCTGGTGCTGCAGTGTATGAATGGATGTAAGGGCAGGTAAGTTTGTATGAGCATGTAGGTTATGTGCTGTAGTGTATGTTAGTGTGTGTTTTGGTTGTGATGTATGTGTGCAAGGGGCTGTGAAATGTGAGTGTGTGAGTTGCCTTTGTGTGTGTGATTGTGCGGTCTCGGAGTTAGAATATATAAGTGGGGGGGTGTTTCTAGTTTAGGTTAGTTTTGTTTGTGTGTGGAGAGCAGTTGTGTGTATGTGAGTGTGTGTATGTAAGTGTCAGGATTTTGAATTTCTCGATTATGGGTATTCGGTATTGTGGTGTTTCAGCTTTATGATCTCGATATTCTGAAATTCGGTATTTCAGAATTTTGAGATTATAAAGTGAACCCATATATATATGAATACTATTATATTGGAAACATTGGAATATGTAAGTCAGGAATTTCCCTGTCCAATATCAAGAGAAAGGTCTCTTTTTACTTTTTCTTTATTGGTGGAAATAGACTGAATCCTATAAAGCAAAACATAATTTTTGTGTGTGTGTGTGTGTGTGTGTGTTGAATACTATTATATTGGAAACATTGGAATATGTAAGTCAGGAATTTCCCTGTCCAATATCAAGAGAAAGGTCTCTTTTTACTTTTTCTTTATTGGGGGAAATAGACTGAATCCTATAAAGCAAAACATAATTTATTTTGTATAAAAAAGGAAGAGAGTTGGGTTTGATTAATTCCATTGTATTTCTGGAATCTCTAAATTTATATTTGATACTGATTATGGTTAAGTCTGTTAGATTTGAGTTACTTAGTTTTTATGGATCAAATATAAGCCATTTTTGGAGTGTAAGTCTTCTGGTAAGAGGAGAAAGTCATCTCATATGTTTGTGTTGAATATTTAGCTAAAATTAATAACTGGAAAATACTTCCTTTATAAAATATGAATATGTTTTTTGTGAGATAATAGATGTAAATCATACAACTGGGAAAGGTCATTTAATTTTGTCTAACATTCAAAAAGTGTATACTTTTCTTTCACGTTATTGTTTATAGTAGTATTTGAGATGTTACAGTGTTAGTAATAACTTTATACAGGTTACGTGGAGGATTTATTCTAATTCTTGGCTTCATCCTTTGGTGAATGGATATCTACATCATAGAATTAAAGTAGCAAGAGGAATTAAGCAAGATTTTACTCTTAGTGGACTTTTATTTATGTTAGTGTTGAATGGTGTGGTTGAAGATTATTCAATGGTATGTTCAGATGCAACATGGTACATTTTGCCAGGTATTCATGTTCCTCTTATCTTCTCTTATGCAGATGACTTTACTAGTTTTGAAAAAAGAATTTCTACTTGACCTTGTTTTGCATAAAATTAGATGCCTCTTGATACTTCTAGGATTATGATTCAACTTACAAAAGTGCACTGGCTTTGGATTGGTTACTTCTCAGCAATATATTATTTTTGTTTAGGATAAAGTAAGTGTTTTATGTATATCTTTTGAGAGTGATCATATTTTTGTATCTCAGTTTGATGACTCACTTTGTGATATTATGCTTATTTTAGATAAATTGAATTGTTATAATGCAGGGAAAATCATCCTCCAACTGCCTCCAGAGTACATCAGCTAGGCAAAGATTCAGGGCTCACACTGAATGGACCCAGAGCCGGTACCACATAACCCTTGCTAATGTTGTTAACCTTTGCCTCTGTGATGGTGGCTAACAAAGAAACTCCATTTGACAGAGGAACCTCAAATGAAATGCTGCTGGTTCCAAGATGCTCCAAGCTCCCTTCTGGTTTCTTTAAATTAATTCTAGGTGAGCCAAGAACTCAACCACAACAGCTATGAGAATATTGCCCCTATTTCACATTGCTGCAGTTTATTTTTGACTTTATGCCCAAAAAGTGATGATCCATAAAAGGGCATTGACGAAGACCACCTTAAAGTGTTCCACAAATCCTGTAATTCATAGCCAAGCTTGATGTCTCATTGTAAAGCCTTAGCCTGCCATCCTAGCTGCTATATCCTCTGCATTATGAAATAGCTGCATGGGTAGTAAACTGATGGAATTGATGGTGGCTATCAGGGTCTCCAACTTTTTTGATGATCACCAGTGGGCAACTGTTTCAGAGTCTCGGTGGCTTTATCCATCAGGCCCCTCTACAACCATCTCATGTGTATCAAGTAATTCATCCCCTAATGAAAAAGGTATTTGACTCATTTGCATGCTTACCCAGTCTCTCCATCATCCAGGAATCCTCCTTATAAGGATGGATGGCTTGAGCATCCTCCAGGACCTCTCTTTTGGTGGTCAATTACACTATAATGGAATCAGTAAGAGGCCTCTTACTCCAATGAGGGCCTATCCCTGGGGGTCCCCATCACTTTGTCAGGTTTGTGGGGGATGCTTCAATGACATCTGGCTACTTCCATGCCTTGGAACAGGCCAAATCTATAAGCTTGTCTGGTGGAAGTACCACCCAGACTGCAGGGGTTGAGGACCTGTAAGATTCCTGCAGGGGGTTCTTCTTTGAGAGAGATGGGGCAGAATATAAGGAAAGCTTATATTCTACAAGTGTTTATAATAGTACTGATATTGACATAATTGGAATTAATATCTCCTTTGGTTATTAAAACTTTGTCTCATAATTTCCATTTCTAGATGGGACTGAAGATAAGCCTTTTCCTCATAAGATCCGGACCTGGGGAAAGGAACTCCAATGGCAAGCCCAAGTGCTTCTTATTCTTGCACATTCTTTTCTTAGAAGGACTCAGTGGGATTTATCCAATCCACTTTCCTTTGTAGATGCATGATCCTATATATGCAGCAAATACTATTGTCACCAGCTTGGCAGCAGCAGTGCCATTGTATCTTCATCAACATGCTTCCAACTGGTTGTGAGCAGCCAAGTTTCTCATCACTTCCTTCTCCTAAGACAGCCAAACAAGCATCATTTGCTCCCTCTCACTTTCTCCAACCTGGCTCCTTTAGTACATGAACAAGTATTCAGAATGAAGTTATATGGGGTGTAGCCAGGCTTTATCCCGCTATACAATGCAACTGGTCCTAATCGCTGCTATTATAAATAAAAAAGAAACTGCCAAAAGTTTACATTACCTAGAAGTTGAGGGAGGAAGAGCTATCACTCTGGGTCGAGCTGTAAGAATCACTTCTCCTCGGGAAGCTTCAAAAATGACGTTCTTAATTGTATTCTCAAGAATGGAATGCATCAATTTTCCAAATGCTGGAAGTCTAGAAGGGAAATACAAATGGTAAAACTTAAAAAAATAAGTGACTAGAGATTTTTCCCACTGTAATTCCATGTAATTCTTGGATCCACTAATGTGATCAGCTGTTGGTTCCCTTACTTAAATACCATAAGAAATGCATAAACAGTGCA